>NC_057808.1:468228907-468520407 GCF_018294505.1 Triticum aestivum
GATCATCGTGGAACATGTGGGAGCCAACATGGGTATCCAGATCCCGCTGTTGGTTATTGACCGGAGAGTCGTCTCGGTCATGTCTGCATGTCTCCCGAACCCGTAGGGTCTACACACTTAAGGTTCGGTGACGCTAGGGTTGTAGAGATACTAGTATGCGGTAACCCGAAAGTTGTTCGGAGTCCCGGATGAGATCCCGGACGTCACGAGGAGTTCCGGAATGGTCCGGAGGTGAAGAATTATATATAGGAAGTCCAGTTTCGGCCACCGGGAAAGTTTCGGGGGTCACCGGTATTGTACCGAGACCACCGGAAGGGTCCCGGGGGTCCACCGGGTGGGGCCACCTATCCCGGAGGGCCCCGTGGGCTGAAGTGGGGAAGGGAACCAGCCCCTGGTGGGCTGGTGCGCCCCCCTTGGGCCTCCCCTGCGCCTAGGGTTGGAAACCCTAGGGGTGGGGGGCGCCCCACTTGACTTGGGGGGCAAGTCCCCCCCCCTTGGCCGCCGCCCCCCCCTTGAGATGGGATCTCTGGGGGCCGGCGCCCCCCCCCCCCGACCCCTATATAAAGAGGGGGGAGGGAGGGCAGCCGCACCCAAGCCCCTGGCGCCTCCCTCTCCCTCCCGTGACACCTCTCCCTCTCGCTGAGCTTGGCGAAGCCCTGCCGAGATCCCCGCTGCTTCCACCACCACGCCGTCGTGCTGCTGGATCTCCATCAACCTCTCCCTCCCCCTTGCTGGATCAAGAAGGAGGAGACGTCTTCCCCAACCGTACGTGTGTTGAACGCGGAGGTGCCGTCCGTTCGGCGCTCGGTCATCGGTGATTTGGATCACGACGAGTACGACTCCATCTACCCCGTTCACTTGAACGCTTCCGCTCGCGATCTACAAGGGTATGTAGATGCACTCTTTTCCCTCTCGTTGCTAGAAGACTCCATAGATTGTTCTTGGTGATGCGTAGAAAATTTTTAATTTCTGCAACGATCTCCAACAGTGGCATCATGAGCTAGGTCTATGCGTAGTTTCTATGCACGAGTAGAACACAAACTTGTTGTGGGCGTAGATGTTGTCAATTTTCTTGCCACTACTAGTCTTATCTTGTTTCGGCGGCATCGTGGGATGAAGCGGCCCGGACCGACCTTACACGTACGCTTACGTGAGACAGGTTCCACCGACTGACATGCACTAGTTGCATAAGGTGGCTAGCGGGTGTCTGTCTCTCCCACTTTAGTCGAATCGGATTCGATGAAAAGGGTCCTTATGAAGGGTAAATAGAAATTGGCATATCACGTTGTGGTTTTACGTAGGTAAGAAACGTTCTTGCTAGAAACCTATAGAAGCCACGTAAAAACATGCAACAACAATTAGAGGACGTCTAACTTGTTTTTGCAGCATATGCCTTGTGATGTGATATGGCCAAAAGGATGTGATGAATGAAATATATGTGATGTATGAGATTGATCATGTTCTTGTAATAGGAATCACGACTTGCATGTCGATGAGTATGACAACCGGCAGGAGCCATAGGAGTTGTCTTTATTTTTTGTATGACCTGCGTGTCATTGAATAACGCCATGTAAATTACTTTACTTTATTGCTAAACACGTTAGCCATAGAAGTAGAAGTAATCGTTGGCGTGACAACTTCATGAAGACACGATGATGGAGATCATGATGATGGAGTCATGGTGTCATGCCGGTGACGAAGATGATCATGGCGCCCCGAAGATGGAGATCAAAAGGAGCAAAATGATATTGGCCATATCATGTCACTATTTGATTGCATGTGATGTTTATCATGTTTTACATCTTATTTGCTTAGAACGACGGTAGCTTAAATAAGATGATCCCTCGCAATAATTTCAAGAAAGTGTTCCCCCTAACTGTGCACCGTTGCGAAGGTTCGTTGTTTCGAAGAACCACGTGATGATCGGGTGTGATAGATTCTAACGTTCGAATACAACGGGTGTAAGCCAGATTTACACACGCAATACACTTAGGTTGACTTGACGAGCCTAGCATGTACAGACATGGCCTCGGAACACGGAAGACCGAAAGGTCGAGCATGAGTCGTATAGAAGATACGATCAACATGAAGATGTTCACCGATGTTGACTAGTCCGTCTCACGTGATGATCGGACACGGCCTAGTTGACTCGGATCATGTTTCACTTAGATGACTAGAGGGATGTCTATCTGAGTGGGAGTTCATTGAATAATTTGATTAGATGAACTTAATTATCATGAACTTAGTCTAAAATCTTTACAATATGTCTTGTAGATCAAATGGCCCACGCTAATGTTGCCCTCAACTTCAACGCGTTCCTAGAGAAAACCAAGCTGAAAGATGATGGCAGCAACTATACGGACTGGGTCCGGAACCTGAGGATCATCCTCATAGCTGCCAAGAAAGATTATGTCCTAGAAGCACCGCTAGGTGACGCACCCATCCCAGAGAACCAAGACGTTATGAACGCTTGGCAGCAGCGTGCTGATGATTACTCCCTCGTTCAGTGCGGCATGCTTTACAGCTTAGAACCGGGGCTCCAAAAGCGTTTTGAGCAACACGGAGCATATGAGATGTTCGAAGAGCTGAAAATGGTTTTCCAAGCTCATGCCCGGGTCGAGAGATATGAAGTCTCCGACAAGTTCTTCAGTTGTAAGATGGAGGAAAATAGTTCTGTCAGTGAGCACATACTCAAAATGTCTGGGTTACACAACCGCTTGACTCAGCTGGGAGTTAATCTCCCGGATGACGCGGTCATTGACAGAATCCTTCAGTCGCTTCCACCGAGCTACAAGAGCTTTGTGATGAACTTCAATATGCAGGGGATGGAAAAGACCATTCCTGAGGTATATTCAATGCTGAAATCAGCGGAGGTGGAGATCAAAAAGGAACATCAAGTGTTGATGGTGAATAAAACCACTAAGTTCAAGAAAGGCAAGGGTAAGAAGAACTTCAAGAAGGACGGCAAGGGAGTTGCCGCGCCCGGTAAGCCAGTTGCCGGGAAGAAGCCAAAGAATGGACCCAAGCCTGAGACTGAGTGCTTTTATTGCAAGGGAAGTGGTCACTGGAAGCGGAACTGCCCCAAGTACTTAGCGGACAAGAAGGCCGGCAACACCAAAGGTATATGTGATATACATGTTATTGATGTGTACCTTACCAGCACTCGTAGTAGCTCCTGGGTATTTGATACCGGTGCGGTTGCTCATATTTGTAACTCAAAGCAGGAGCTGCGGAATAAACGGAGACTGGCAAAGGACGAGGTGACGATGCGCGTCGGGAATGGTTCCAAGGTCGATGTGATCGCCGTCGGCACGCTACCTCTACATTTACCTACGGGATTAGTTTTAAACCTCAATAATTGTTATTTAGTGCCAGCTTTGAGCATGAACATTGTATCAGGATCTCGTTTAATTCGAGATGGCTACTCATTTAAATCCGAGAATAATGGTTGTTCTATTTATATGAGAGATATGTTTTATGGTCATGCCCCGCTGGTTAATGGTTTATTCTTAATGAATCTCGAACGTAGTGTTACACATATTCATAGTGTGAATACCAAAAGATGTAAGGTTGATAATGATAGTCCCACATACTTGTGGCACTGCCGTCTTGGTCACATTGGTGTCAAACGCATGAAGAAGCTCCATGCAGATGGACTTTTGGAGTCTCTTGATTACGAATCATTTGACACGTGCGAACCATGCCTCATGGGTAAGATGACCAAGACTCCGTTCTCCGGAACAATGGAGCGAGCAACCAACTTATTGGAAATCATACATACTGATGTGTGCGGTCCAATGAGTGTTGAGGCTCGCGGTGGCTATCGTTATGTTCTCACTCTCACTGATGACTTGAGTAGATATGGGTATGTCTACCTAATGAAACACAAGTCTGAGACCTTTGAAAAGTTCAAGGAATTTCAGAGTGAGGTTGAGAATCAACGTGACAGGAAAATAAAGTTCTTACGATCAGATCGTGGAGGGGAATATTTGAGTCACGAATTTGGCACACACTTAAGGAAATGTGGAATAGTTTCACAACTCACGCCGCCTGGAACACCTCAGCGAAATGGTGTGTCCGAACGTCGTAATCGCACTCTATTGGATATGGTGCGATCTATGATGTCTCTTACCGATCTACCGCTCTCATTTTGGGGCTATGCTTTAGAGACTGCCGCATTCACTTTAAATAGGGCTCCGTCGAAATCCGTTGAGACGACACCGTATGAATTATGGTTTGGGAAGAAACCTAAGCTGTCGTTTCTAAAAGTTTGGGGATGCGATGCTTATGTCAAGAAACTTCAACCTGAAAAGCTCGAACCCAAGTCGGAAAAATGCGTCTTCATAGGATACCCTAAGGAAACCATTGGGTATACCTTCTACCTCAGATCCGAAGGCAAGATCTTTGTTGCCAAGAACGGGTCCTTTCTGGAGAAAGAGTTTCTCTCGAAAGAAGTAAGTGGGAGGAAAGTGGAACTTGATGAAGTACTACCTCTTGAACCGGAAAGTAGCGCAGCTCAGGAAGATGTTCCTGTGGTGCCTGCACTGACTAGAGAGGAAGCTAATGATGATGATCAAGGTACTTCGGATCAAGTTACTACTGAACTTCGTAGGTCCACGAGGACACGTTCCACACCAGAGTGGTATGGCAACCCTGTCCTGGAAATCATGTTGTTAGACAACGGTGAACCTTCGAACTATGAAGAAGCAATGGCGGGCCCAGATTCCAACAAATGGCTTGAAGCCATGCAATCCGAGATAGGATCCATGTATGAAAACAAAGTGTGGACTTTGACAGACTTGCCCGATGATCGGCGAGCGATAGAAAACAAATGGATCTTTAAGAAGAAGACAGACGCGGATGGTAATGTGACCATCTATAAGGCTCGACTTGTCGCTAAGGGTTATCGACAAGTTCAAGGGGTTGACTACGATGAGACTTTCTCACCCGTAGCGAAGCTGAAGTCCGTCCGAATCATGTTAGCAATTGCCGCATTCTATGATTATGAGATATGGCAAATGGACGTCAAAACGGCATTCCTTAACGGCTTTCTTAAGGAAGAATTGTATATGATGCAGCCGGAAGGTTTTGTCGATCCTAAGAATGCTAACAAGGTATGCAAGCTCCAGCGCTCCATCTATGGGCTGGTGCAAGCATCTCGGAGTTGGAACATTCGCTTTGATGAGATGATCAAAGCGTTTGGGTTTACACAGACTTATGGAGAAGCCTGTGTTTACAAGAAAGTGAGTGGGAGCTCTGTAGCATTTCTCATATTATACGTGGATGACATACTATTGATGGGAAATGATATAGAATTCTTGGAAAGTATAAAGGCCTACTTGAATAAGTGTTTTTCAATGAAGGACCTTGGAGAAGCTGCTTACATATTAGGCATCAAGATCTATAGAGATAGATCGAGACGCCTCATAGGTCTTTCACAAAGCACATACCTTGACAAGATATTGAAGAAGTTCAATATGGATCAGTCCAAGAAGGGGCTCTTGCCTGTATTGCAAGGTGTGCAATTGAGCACGGCTCAATGTCCGACCACGGCAGAAGATAGAGAAAAGATGAGTGTCGTCCCCTATGCCTCGGCCATAGGGTCTATTATGTATGCCATGCTGTGTACCAGACCTGATGTAAACCTTGCCGTAAGTTTGGTAGGAAGGTACCAAAGTAATCCCGGCATGGAACACTGGACAGCGGTCAAGAATATCCTGAAGTACCTGAAGAGGACTAAGGATATGTTTCTCGTTTATGGAGGTGACGAAGAGCTCGTCGTAAAGGGTTACGTCGATGCTAGCTTCGACACAGATCTGGATGACTCTAAGTCACAAACCGGATACGTGTATATTTTGAATGGTGGGGCAGTAAGCTGGTGCAGTTGCAAGCAAAGCGTTGTGGCGGGATCTACATGTGAAGCGGAATACATGGCGGCCTCAGAGGCAGCACAAGAAGCAATCTGGGTGAAGGAGTTCATTACCGACCTAGGAGTTATTCCCAATGCGTCGGGCCCGATGACTCTCTTCTGTGACAACACTGGAGCTATTGCCCTTGCCAAGGAGCCCAGGTTTCACAGGAAGACCAGGCATATCAAGCGTCGCTTCAACTCCATTCGTGAAAATGTTCAAAATGGAGACATAGATATTTGTAAAGTACATACGGACCTGAATGTAGCAGATCCGTTGACTAAACCTCTCCCTAGAGCAAAACATGATCAACACCAGAACTCTATGGGTGTTCGATTCATCACAATGTAACTAGATTATTGACTCTAGTGCAAGTGGGAGACTGTTGGAAATATGCCCTAGAGGCAATAATAAAATGGTTATTATTATATTTCCTTGTTCATGATAATTGTCTATTGTTCATGCTATAATTGTGTTATCCGGAAATCGTAATACATGTGTGAATACATAGACCACAACATGTCCCTAGTGAGCCTCTAGTTGACTAGCTCGTTGATCAACAGATGGTCATGGTTTCCTGACTATGGACATTGGATGTCATTGATAACGGGATCACATCATTAGGAGAATGATGTGATCGACAAGACCCAATCCTAAGCATAGCACAAGATCGTGTAGTTCGTTTGCTAGAGCTTTTCCAAATGTCAAGTATCATTTCCTTAGACCATGAGATTGTGCAACTCCCGGATACCATAGGAGTGCTTTGGGTGTGCCAAACGTCACAACGTAACTGGGTGGCTATAAAGGTGCACTACGGGTATCTCCGAAAGTGTCTGTTGGGTTGGCACAAATCGAGACTCGGATTTGTCACTCCGTATGACGGAGAGGTATCTCTGGGCCCACTCGGTAATGCATCATCATAATGAGCTCAATGTGACCAAGTGTTTGGTCACGGGATCATGCATTACGGTACGAGTAAAGTGACTTGCCGGTAACGAGATTGAACAAGGTATTGGGATACCGACGATCGAATCTCGGGCAAGTAACGTACCGATTGACAAAGGGAATTGTATACGGGATTGATTGAATCCTCGACATCGTGGTTCATCCGATGAGATCATCGTGGAACATGTGGGAGCCAACATGGGTATCCAGATCCCGCTGTTGGTTATTGACCGGAGAGTCGTCTCGGTCATGTCTGCATGTCTCCCGAACCCGTAGGGTCTACACACTTAAGGTTCGGTGACGCTAGGGTTGTAGAGATACTAGTATGCGGTAACCCGAAAGTTGTTCGGAGTCCCGGATGAGATCCCGGACGTCACGAGGAGTTCCGGAATGGTCCGGAGGTGAAGAATTATATATAGGAAGTCCAGTTTCGGCCACCGGGAAAGTTTCGGGGGTCACCGGTATTGTACCGAGACCACCGGAAGGGTCCCGGGGGTCCACCGGGTGGGGCCACCTATCCCGGAGGGCCCCATGGGCTGAAGTGGGGAAGGGAACCAGCCCCTGGTGGGCTGGTGCGCCCCCCTTGGGCCTCCCCTGCGCCTAGGGTTGGAAACCCTAGGGGTGGGGGCGCCCCACTTGACTTGGGGGGCAAGTCCCCCCCCTTGGCCGCCGCCCCCCCCCCCTTGAGATGGGATCTCTGGGGGCCGGCGCCCCCCCCCCCCCCGACCCCTATATAAAGAGGGGGGAGGGAGGGCAGCCGCACCCAAGCCCATGTGCCTAGGGTTGGAAACCCTAGGGGTGGGGGGGCGCCCCACTTGACTTGGGGGGCAAGTCCCCCCCTTGAGATGGGATCTCTGGGGGCCGGCACCCCCCCTGGACCCCTATATAAAGAGGGGGGAGGGAGGGCAGCCGCACCCAAGCCCCTGGCGCCTTCCTCTCCCTCCCGTGACACCTCTCCCTCTCGCTGAGCTTGGCGAAGCCCTGCCGAGATCCCCGCTGCTTCCACCACCACGCCGTCGTGCTGCTGGATCTCCATCAACCTCTCCCTCCCCCTTGCTGGATCAAGAAGGAGGAGACGTCTTCCCCAACCGTACGTGTGTTGAACGCGGAGGTGCCGTCCGTTCGGCGCTCGGTCATCGGTGATTTGGATCACGACGAGTACGACTCCATCAACCCCGTTCACTTGAACGCTTCCGCTCGCGATCTACAAGGGTATGTAGATGCACTCTTTTCCCTCTCGTTGCTAGAAGACTTCATAGATTGTTCTTGGTGATGCGTAGAAAAATTTTAATTTCTGCAACGATCTCCAACAGAAAACATTGAAAGTTTTTTTCTCAAAAAAATAGAAAAACATGTGCACACTCAAGAAAAAAATGTGAGCCCATGCTAGATTTTTTTTAGAAACACCTGCAACTTTATTCATACTCATAACAATTACAGGAAAATACAAAGTAACTCCTATAACTAAGAATTACATTAAAATCTTTTGAAATCACTTTCTTTGCGGTATCAAACTCTGCTCGAATAAATACTCCAAAGACTTTGGTAAAGAAGCTATAATCGGACCGGAGCCACGGTGTTATCACTTTTTCACACGCACGAACATTATCAATAATGGTTTTTGAAAGTGTTTTGAGTCGCCCATCCAAAAAGATGGGAAGCCTTGATGGATGAACGTATTTGGGCCCGGGATGATCCCCTAGAAGTGCAGGCCATCGAATCACTAATTCACTATATCTTCACCATGGTGTCAATATAAGATTTCACCTCCACACAGAATCGGACCCAAAAAAAATCTTGACACAACAACATAAACTCATCAAATCCGAATAATCAGATCTACGAGGACAGAAAATCTCAAACCTCATGGCACCGCCAAAAGTACAAGAGAAAATTTATTCTCGCAAAACTATGATGATCACTAGAAGAACATAAAGATCTTGAAGATCCGAGGTCCCCCAACCTCTTAGAGCCAAGATGGCAGCCGGAGGCGAGGGGACCTAAATTTCTCAGATGACGGCGACGACGGCGTCACGAGAAACCCCTAGCAGATGTTGAGCACATGCTAGATTTTTTTTTGAGAAATTTGAGCACATGCTAGATGACTAGTATCAAACCAAAGTGGGCCATATGATAAAGGCCAGTACTAGGCGCCGGTGTTGGGAATCGTAGCATAATTTTAAAATTTTCCTACGCTCACCAAAATCCATCTATGGAGTATACTAGCAACGAGGGGAAAGGAGTGTATCTACATACCCTTGTAGATCGCGAGCGGAAGCATTCCAATGAACGTGGATGACGGAGTCGTACTCGCCGTGATTCAAATCACCAATGACCGAGTGCCGAACGGACGGCACCTCCGCGTTCAACACACGTACGGTGCAGCAACGTCTCCTCCTTCTTGATCCAGCAAGGGGAAGGAGAGGTTGATGGAGATCCAGCAGCACGACGGCGTGGTGGTGGATGTAGCGGGTCTCGGCAGGGCTTCGCCGAGCTTCTGCGAGAGGGAGAGGTGTAGCAGGGGAGGAGGGAGGCGCCCAAGGCTGTAATACTACTGCCCTACCTCCCCCCCCCTTTATATAGGCCCCCTGGGAGGGGGGGCACCGGCCAGGATCCCATCTGGATGGGGGGGCGGCGGCCAGGGGGGTAACTTACCCCCAAGTCAAGTGGGGCGCCCCCCCACCACCCTAGGGTTTCCAACCCTAGGCGCAGGAGGGAGGCCCATGGGGGGCGCCCCAGCCCACTATGGGCTGGTTCCCTTCCCACTTCAGTCCATGGGGCCCTCCGGGACAGGTGGCCCCACCCGGTGGACCCCCGGGACCCTTCCGGTGGTCCCGGTACAAAACCGATAACCCCCGAAACTTTCCCGGTGGCCGAAACTGGACTTCCTATATATAATTCTTCACCTCCGGACCATTCCGGAACTCCTCGTGACGTCCGGGATCTCATCCGGGACTCCGAACAACTTTCGGGTTTCCGCATACTCATATCTCTACAACTCTAGCGTCACCGAACCTTAAGTGTGTAGACCCTACGGGTTCGGGAGACATGCAGACATGACCGAGACGCCTCTCCGGTCAATAACCAACAGCGGGATCTGGATACCCATGTTGGCTCCCACATGTTCCACGATGATCTCATCGGATGAACCACGATGTCGAGGATTCAATCAATCCCGTATACAATTCCCTTTGTCAATCGGTATGTTACTTGCCCGAGATTCGATCGTCGGTATCCCAATACCTTGTTCAATCTCGTTACCGGCAAGTCTCTTTACTCGTACCGCAATGCATGATCCCGTGACTAACGCCTTAGTCACATTGAGCTCATTATGATGATGCATTACCGAGTGGGCCCAGAGATACCTCTCCATCACACGGAGTGACAAATCCCAGTCTCGATCCATGCCAACCCAACAGACACTTTCGGAGATACCCGTAGTGCACCTTTATAGTCACCCAGTTACGTTGTGACGTTTGGTGCACCCAAAGCACTCCTACGGTATCCGGGAGTTGCACGATCTCATGGTCTAAGGAAAAGATACTTGACATTGGAAAAGCTCTAGCAAACGAAACTACACGATCTTTTATGCTATGCTTAGGATTGGGTCTTGTCCATCACATCATTCTCCTAATGATGTGATCCCGTTATCAATGACATCCAATGCCCATAGTCAGGAAACCATGACTATCTGTTGATCAACGAGCTAGTCAACTAGAGGCTTACTAGGGACACGTTGTGGTCTATGTATTCACACATGTATTATGATTTTCGGATAACACAATTATAGCATGAACAATAGACAATTACCATGAACAAAGAAATATAATAATAACCATTTATTATTGCCTCTAGGGCATATTTCCAACCGCCGGCGCACTGGCCCAAACGTTTCGGCCGGTCGCGCCACAGCCACCCGATCTAATCATGATTAGACGTTGGATTTGGCCCTGTGTCTTCTACCTCGCGAGAAAAAACAAGGGAATCCGCACGCTCCCTGGACGCACACCTCCACTCCTCCTCCTTGTCGTCGTTGTGGCCGTGCCTGACGAGCTCTGGCGAGGTCCTGCCCGCGTGGCCGCCGGGATTGCATCATGGCAGTCATTGATTCCAGAGATTCACCATGGATGCAACTTTAAAAACAAATCAGATTGATTGGATCCATCGTGCGGGCGCCATGATTGCAGCATCCTAGCGTAATCCTGCCTCCGGCTCACTGTAGCCGTCGGTTACTGTCGTGTCTAGCCAAAAAAGATCTAAAAAAGGCAACAAATTCTCTGTCGTCGGTTGAAGCAAAAAATTTATAAGGTTCCAGCAAAAAAGGACATCGGTTCCAGCAAAATCAACCAATCAACCTCAGCAGGGAGAACTTCAGTGGTTGATTGTAGCAAACAAAATTGCTAGTTCCAGCAAAAATAAACACTGTTTCCAGCAAAATAACTCAGCAAAGAGACTCCCATTGGTTCGATTGTAGCAAACAAAAGAATGATTGTAGCAAAAAGAAAAGCTAGTTCCAGCAAAAACATACACCGGTTCCAGCTCGCCACCGTGCTGGTTCCAGCACCGGTGTCCCCCACGGGTTGCAGCTCCGCCTGCTCGATGCAGCTGCCCAAACGTCAATTGCAGCTCTGACACCAATGGTTGAAGCTCCGGTAGCAGCTGGTTGTAGCTCGCCCGTCGGCGCGGCGCCGTCAGATGCAGCTCAACCCATCGTCGGTTGTAGCTCCTCCGTCCACCGGCTGCAGCTTCCGGCGTGCCCTGTTGCAGCTCCACGGTCCGTCGTCCATCCCTGCGACAAGAGGGGCGTCGCGGAACTGGAAGGACGCCGAGGCAACTATGGGGAAAAAAGGGGAAAAGCTCGCCGAAGAGGGAGAAATAGCAGCAGAGGGAACTCCTCTAGTGGTGGTGGGGCTCGCCGGAGCTAGGATCCGACGAGGCGAGCGAGAGGTGAGGCGGGTGATGCACGAGCGGAGAGCAAGACGTGAGGTAGGCCATGCGCGGGCGAAGGAGGACGAGCTGCAGGACTTGTGTGGACGAGAGAAAGCGGTGCTGGTCTGCTAGAGTGACTGGATAAGGATGTGGTGGTATCCGTGACGCATGGTAGGCAGGGGCATCTGCTCGTTATGTGCGTGTGCGAGTACAGCGGTGTGACCGGCCGAAAATTCGGCCGGCGCACCGCACACAAACGTTTCCCTATGATAAATGGCCCACATCATTACAGGGCTAATGATCAAATCCTCACGAGGCGCCGCCGCCGCTCTCGTGCTTCTTCCTCGAAACCAGTATCACCGATCCATACTTCTGAGGTTTGTCCCGCCGCCTTATTCGATCCTACCGTACGTCACACCTCCATCCAGTTTCGTCCAAGGTAATACACTGATTTTACCTGTTATAGTTTTTTGTCCAGTAGAAGGAGGCCAGGCCAGTGCCAGGGCAGATCCGACGATGCGCCGCCAGTTCATCAACGTGGTGCTGGGCTGCCACAAGACCTGCTCCTTCGTCCTGCACCGCATCAGGTCGTCGAGCCTCTTCCACCCACGAAAACGAACCGCCGGCACATCGCCGCCGCCTCCGCCGACACAGGTGGAAGAGGCCGCGCTGCCGAAACCCGCGCTGTCGTTCGGCTTTCTCCGCAAGGAATGCGTCCCAGGCGGGACCTCCATGTTCATGCCTTTCGGCCGCAGCGGGGACGGGATCCTCGGCGTAGGCCCGAGCGTCGACGTCCTGGCCTACGACGCCCGCCTGAATAACGTCAGGGTCATGCCCAGGCTGCAGGGGTGCATGGCCGACCCCATCGCCTTCAACGTCGGCGACGCCCTCTACCTCCTGGAGAGGCGCCCCAGCAGGTCTGGTCGGACCAACCAGCCCAGCTTCCAAGTTCTCAAGCACGGCGACCCTCCGGAAGACGTCTACGTGTTCCCGAGGTGGCACTGGCGCTCCCTCCGGCCTCCTCCCTACGTGAACGCCGCCACGATCGGCGCCTCCGCGCTGGTCGGTGACGACATCTGGGTGTCGGCCGAGGGCGTCGGCACCTACGCCTTCGACACCGCCAAACACAGGTGGAGCAAGGCCGGCGGCTGGGAGCTCCCGTTCTGCGGCGGCGCAGAGTACTCCCCGGAGCTCGGCCTCTGGTTCGGCCTCTCTTCTCTACACAAGAAGAAGCTCTTCTGCGCAGCGGACCTCTCGGCGGCAGCGGGTGCTTCCGGTGCGCCCGAGCTGTGCCGTGTCTGGAGGAAGGAGCTCGCCGCCAACCCTGAGGACTGGGAGCTGCTGGACACCCTCCTCGTGCATGTTGGCAACGGCAGGTTCTGCGTCGCCAGGTTCTACCACGTGTATGCAGATGAAGAGAGCCCCATTGCAACGGAGAAATTCGCAGTCTTCACCGGCGTGGAGGTGCAGCGCCTCAAGGCTGGTGGGAGGATCAAGATAGTCGGGCACAAATCCATACGCTACGAAATCGATGCCTATATCCACTGGGTGTTTTAGGGGGGACAGCTTTTGATGCAAGGATTGTTCAAGTTGGACAGTCGCAAAGGCGGGACAAAACCTCGACGAACTCAAACCAGAACAATTCATACACTTAAATGAATGGTTGCACATGAATCCGCAATATCATAAATAAAATGGACAAATGTTTACATACATGGTACATCATCTCAGTCCCCTAAACCTACAACAAAGGCACTATCACATCATCATCACAGTACATTTTCAGCAACAATGGCGTCTATCTCCTCTTTAAAATCGAACAGCAATGGCAACAACTCACGCTACACATTCCCACTGCCGGGTAATTTTACAATTTGGCTCGAATGCCTTATTGCACTTCTCCAGAAATCTGACACAAATCTCAATGTACCACTGCTACAGCCAAGTCATGTAAGTATAGCCTCCATTCTCACCTGGGCCTCCGTCGTGCTGAGAAACCATGATTTGGTTCTGGGCCAAGCCTAGAGCAGGCAGAACCCAAATTGCATAGCTAAACCATCGGAGCCTCCTCGTTGTTGCCCAGCTTTTTCATCACCATATCATAAACCGTATCGACTTTGGCAGGATCGACTTTAAACAATACATGGGCATCTTCCTTCTTGACGACATTGCCCTTGAACATCTCCTGCATCAGCACCTCCTGCATTCTCAGATAATGACTAGGTAGCAATCTGTTCTGACAGCACAGAAGTTTTTCCTGAAATAGAGAAGACGGGTTGTTTCGTTATTGTAGCAAGAACCAAAAGTACGAACAAGGCGGCATCAAGAATAAATAAGCAATGTCCTTACACTGGAGCTTAATAGCTCTGCCCCAGGAAGACCAACAATGTCCCAATCATCCCATTGCTTAGCGCTTGTAGGTCCTGTGGTTTTTGGAGAATCCCTGCCACCAGCATCCAAAATGGCACTGCCTTTCTTAAGATCCAAACTCCCATCAGTCTCGAGTTTCATAGGACGGTTTGTTTTGTGTCCTGATTTACTATTTGAAATAAGCTGGCCACTTTCCTTGGCTTTCAGAGCATTCGCCTCATACTCCTTTCTCCTCTTTTGCTCTATATGTATCTTGGCTTCAGCCAGCGTACGGCATCCAGCTGAACGACATTCCTGGCATTAAGAAAATAAAATGATGTAATGAATTGTTCTTTCCAGATAAAATTAATGGTGGGACTGCAAAATGTAAAGTTAAGGGTTTGAATTTAAGAAAAAGAATACAAACATAAAAGTATGGCCATGTGAACTTTGGGGAAAGTAAAACACCTGAAGCTCTTGAATCCTCCTCCGGATTTTTCGCTCTTCAATAACACTCCTAACAAGGGCTTCATGTTCCTCCTTGGAAAGGAAACGCATGAAAACCTTGTACCGATGGTAAACTTCCTTGTCTTCATTAGTTAGATCCTTCTCCAAAGGATTAGGATATAGTAAATTTCTTTCCAATATGAACTCTTTTCTCCTTTTTCTTTCATCAAGCCTATGAAAGAAGATACTTAACTGGATGAGAAGCATAGAAAAAGTTCTCTCACATCTAATACTCTTTGTGTCATTAAAGATTAGACATGGTCTGTTGGGGTTATTAATGAAGCCATACAAGCAGAACTATTTGTGCAAATCAACTACTCCCTCCGTAAAGAAATATAAGAGCGTTTAGATCACTACTAGCTAGCAACCAAAGCAATAGAAAGTATGGAGCCCTTTTCATCTGATGAATGTTACTTAGTAGGAGCTAAGAATAAGGTGCTGCCATGATTCTTCTCAAAATTAGAGGCATAAACTCAATGTAAGTTACTGCAATAAAAATAACATTTACTACAAACATAATATTTCATCATTGCTGTTAACAAACCTTGACAAGTAAATACGCAACACACGTAGCTTCAGTTCACGATCAGTTTCTGAATCAGTTTCTTTAAATTCCATCTCTGCGAGGGCTTGTTCAGCATCATTATCATACTCTGGGTCAAACTCGTGTCTCTTTGCATTGTACCCACTCAATTCAGTTAAAGAAGGCCCCTCATCTGCAGAATATCTGGGTTTTTTCACGCCAATACTTCTATCCATATGACCATCTGGCACACGCAAATTGAACAGAACAAATTTCAATATATGATAGTGCAGGAATCTGAAGAAATATAGTTGATTATCACAAATAGAAAGCAACTGCTTCCAAATCTATGTTTGGTAATATTTTGCAGACGGTATATTAAAATATAAGATCTTCAAGGATAAAAAAAATGTCTTTGTAGCATGTCTCAAAGGGTGATATCTTGGGAAACCATAATAAGGAGTTTTATTTTGATTTAATCTGGCACCTGTCAGTGGTAATTGAACAATAAATAGACATTATTACTGATGGGAAGGCAATGCTTGACAATGAACGAATAACTGAAAATAGAAAATAGCCCAAATGCATCTATCTGGTCACCCATCAATGGTTTATATATGATCGTACCTTCGACTTTAGATAGATTAGCACTATCTTTAAAATGCCCAACAGTTGAAGCTTTCTTATTTGCACCTGAAGCAGATTCAACGAATTAGCATAATCTGAATCATATTCTAATGACATAGACAAAGAAAATACTTATGATTGGGTCTGTCAAATTCCAAAACATACCACCAGGTATGTGCGAAGGTGATCGACTGGCTGGACCTTCTCCAAGTGCATCTTCCATCCTATGCAAGGCATGAAGGTAATGGTCAGTAAGTAGCCTATTGCAAAGTTCAGATACATGGTTATAAATATTCTAGAGCAAGAACAGCATACTTGATCCTGGAGGGAGAAAATGGTGACTCTGCCTTAGGTGTCAAATCCCCTGATAACAGTGGAATTCCTACATGAGAAAAGAAAGGAAACATGAGATCAAGACAATCAAATAAGTGAGATATCATATCTTAAGTCTTTACTGCCATTCTTCTTCATGTGATGGAGGCAACTACTCAGCATGCACTTTTTAGCACCCTCACATTCAGAGCCATTACCAACAGAACAATATCCTGCAGAACCTTTCTGTTATTTCATTATATTAGCTCATGCACTTGTGCAGATTCTTGTGTTCATGTCTGTGGTTCTGTGCATACGGACAAATTTTAGATATTAATAGTTAAGATATCAGAAGGGCAGAAACAACGCTACTGAATATACTGTTATATCGTCCTTTTAGAACAGATCTGTGCAACCAAAAACCAACTAAGTTCTCATCACCTATGAGAAATTAATATTTAATAACATATGTCAGCCTTCAAAATCCAAACCCAGCTTGTGTCACCAATTAGACCAAATATTCAAGAAAAAATACAATATTTGGTTCCAGCCTAAATAGATTTTCTTTGTCACCTTAAAAGATGTGACCATGACTTACCTTTTTTACTCTCACCCTGTACTTTAGCCATGGCAAGAAGTTCCTTCCTATTCTTGCCATTAACATGAGACATGTCCTACAATGATGAGGTAGCATTGAATTAAGTATCAATTGTTTTCAACTGCACAAATTAACAGGTAGAAAAAATGATTACCGGAAGGGGATAACAAGGTGAGTTCATATATGCAGTAGTATAATGCTCGATGCACTGTGCCTTGCTCTTGGTACCAACATGCTCCGCAACTTCAGCCCAGTTTCCCAGACCATACATTTCAATTCCCTACAATTATAAGAGTCAGAACCCACCATCCAGAAAGTGAACAGAACAGATGGATACAGAAAATACCTCTAGAAGAAGGATTTCCTCATCCGCATTCCAATCTGGACAAATGAGTGGAAAAGATAGGTTGTCCTGTTGCAAAATTTTGGTTAAGTTAAAGGATGCAACAAACACGGCAAGCATGACAATACAAAATACTTGAAGTGCTAAGGTGGAAAGTGGTTTCTTTTTTCCTCTTCCCTTTTCTTTATGAGAACTCTCCTCAAGATGACCTGGGTGTGCATGTATTAAGCACCATATAGCTAGTTGCAATCAAGATGGTTGAGTAGAGAACCATGTATAGCCAAACATATTATCTGAGTTCACACATCAGCTGATGACTTACACTTGTAAGTGTATTCAAGTTAAGAAGGATGAAGCCTGAATGTGATGGGAATACACTAAGACAGTGGTTGTGTGGGTTGATTCAGCCTGGAGTGTCACATTTCATCTTTTGGGTTTCCCGCCTTTTTGACCAAGTAACAATCAGTTCAGACTTACTATTCGAAGTGACATGTGGGATGCTAACCATGCTATACTAACGCAGGTACTAACAGCCTGTTAAGTTAACTGCGGTTCAGATGTGGTAACTCCGCTGTTCTATAATACTGGTAGTCAGCTAAGCATGCATTTGTAAGCTAGAACGCTAAGTGAGCATAGTGCACTGACCATGACCCTGTAGGGGTGGTTGCTCCGGTGCGGAGTGACCTCGGCTCCGACGGAGAAGCACTCGACGCAGAGGTCAAAGTCGGGGCACTTGGAGCACTTGAACCGGATCTTCCCAGACAGGTCCTTGTTGCAGTAGTTGCAGTGGTACAGTGCCTTCTTCCCGTCGCCGGCTCCCCCGCACGCCGCGGAGAGCGAGTCCGACGCATCCCCGGTCGAGGCGACCCTCCTCCGCTTCGACCTGCAACGAACGGACAACGCATTACACCATTCGCTCGCAGCGAGGCTCGCTCGCTCGTAGGCAAGCAAGAGCGAAATGCGAAGCGGCGGGGAGAGGGGGGCCAGCGGGACCTGTGGTTGGTGTCGTCGTCGCCGGAATTGGGCACCCCGCGGGACCGGCCCATCGCGGACCAAACCCTAGCGCAAACCCCTCGAAACCCTAACCCTAGCTCGAGCGGGGATCCGCTACCACGCCGCAGCCGGCCGCATCGAGCTGAGCAGAGCTGGGTGGGGGGTTGATCCGGGCGGGGGCGCGGGTTAGGAGGACCGGGGGCGCCGGGGGATCTGCGGCGCGGCGGGGGTCGGGATTTGGCTGGGGCGGGGAGTCGGGGGGAAGACGACCACCATGGGCGACCGCGACGCAGCTACAGATCAGAGCCAGTAGTAGAGTCGGACTAGTATACTGCCGGCGCCAAATCTGGGCCGTCCATCTGAGGTATCGGAAGGCCGACGTCCATCCGTGGACAAATCAGGGGGATATCTCTTGCAGCCGCTCTGAAGCTTCGGGCTAGAGCTTTTTTTTCGGAGACAAACTTCGGGCTTCGGGCTAGAGCTGATCTGATGACGAAGAGTTTTCGGTGCAGAACTTGTTATTAGAGAATGTTTTTTTTAACCTGTTATTAGAGCGGGCGCCCCAAACCCGCCTGGGCGGACGACCCGATTAATGACCGGTCAAAAAAAAGCGACTCATACGGGCTCCTTAAGCGGGACTCAAACGTCGGCACCTCTCATATCCATCCCAAATATGGGCCGGACAACCCAACCCCACCATAAATTGCACCAAATCAATCAAAACCTTCCCCCTCCTCCTGCGTCCTCCAACCTTTCGCGCGTCCGAGCCCTCACCGTTCACCACACTTGCTCCCCATCCTTATCGCCGCCCTATATGTCGTCCAGCATGTCCCCCGACTGCTGCGACAGAGGCTGCGTCCACCTTGTCCGTCGGCGTTCCGTCCTCGGGTTCGTCATGCAAGCCGAAGAACATGGCCCAGAGGAACCAGCGCCGGCGACAACGAGAGAGGGAAGCGGATGCGGACATGAACGAACAGTTGTCCCCACCCCCGCGCCCGGAACCTCGCACCCCATTCATCCCGTTGCCGACAAGGATTGCACCGTCGGACCAGGTTGGGACAGAGGAGGATCTGACTGCCAGTTGGGGCATTCTGGAGAGCTTTTCGCCCACGCATATGCCTCCGGTGGACGTCTGCCACTCGCCGCAGCTTGTTCGGACACCGACAAGCACATGCACCGGCGGCGCTCAGGCTGCCCATGACATGTTCGACGGAATGACACAACAAGACTCGGTATGTTTTTGTTGCTCCTGTCCGATTGCATCTGCCATGTTCAATGTTTTGCATAGACCACTAGTTCATTCCGGACATGATGAATGCTTGCAAACCATGATCATTTAGGAGTTGTTTATGTCGGACATGATCAATGATAATCAAGCTCCGACATGGACTACGAATTGGGTGATCCAAGTTGCCCTTCATTTGAAGTTGGGACAGCACCAAATCCCAATCCGACCAAGAAGAAGAAGAAGGTAAAGACAACAAAGGCAAGAGGTCTGGCCTTCTCAACTTTTGAGAATATCTTGTTGGTCAAAGCTTGGTTGGCCACAACAATGGATCTAATATGTGACACCGGGAAAAAGGGAAAGGGAGAAGATTTGAAAGGAATATCATGAACAAAAGGAATACGTGGAACTGCATCCTACCGTCACCAACTGCAATGTGGCATCTCTCCAACATCGATGGGGATCATTCAAGGAGAAGTGAACAAGTAAGTCGGCTACTACTCACAAGTGACCAGCCGCCCTCAAAGTGGGATGGGAGTGGCAACTCATGTAAGTTACTTCATCTTGTCATCATTTGCGTATGCTTGTTTTTTTTGCATTCTCATGCTCATACATATTGTGTTTGCTAGACTGTGGTGGCGGACACTATGTATCACGAAACGAAAAAGAAGCCATTTGTCTTTAGCCATTGTTGGATCATATTGAATGGCCGGCCAAAGTGGACACAACTTGCGGCTGATCTCAAGGCCGGCAAGAAGAGGAATGATGACTCAAGCTCCCACCAATCAAATGGGTTGGACGAAGAAGAGGAATATGATGTCGTGGAGAATGGAATAGCCACCCGCCAACGGATAACCGACAAGTCATGGGAAACAACTGGGAGAGGGCAAGGGCCTCCCGTGACGCCGCGGCTACAAAAATGTCCTCCACATGGACGGGCATTTTTTCGATGAGGGAGTAAAAGAAAGAGGATAGGTACAAGCTCATGATGAATGCGCAAAAGAAGAGGATGGATTTGGCCCAAAAGAGGGCAAAAAAGAAGCTGGAAATTAAGACGGGAAAGATCGAGTTGAAGAAGCAAGAGGCGGCGATCAAATGGGAGCTCGAGAAGGCCAAGACATTTGGAGAGATTTAGCTTGAGAAGGAGATGCTGCAAATAGCACGGGGCATGGAGGATGCGAAGATCATGTTGGCAGATGAAAGCCTCTTGGATGGCCATGCCAAGAAGTGGCTTGTGGAGAAGAAAAAAAAGATCAACGAGCGTAGGGACTGCGAGGCGACGATGGCGGCTATGGCAGCAACCGAGCATGCGACAAAGATTCAGGCGGAGCATGCGGCAAGGATGCAGGCGGAGCAGGATGCAAGGATGGCCCCGGAACAGGCGACATGGATGGCGTCCGGCGAGTGATCCGGCCGGTCAGCGACTGATCCGTCACGCACGGACATTGATTCGATTTGGCATGTCCGGATTACTTTGCTTTGTTTGTTTTGCTTTGTTTCGAACTTTTGAATTGGGACACTTTGTATTGTATAATCGATGTGCATGGATTCGAGGTTCCGAATTTGAGGTGTGTGGATGTGCGGCAGCCCATATGAGAGGCCGCCCGGTATTGTCCGTGGACGTGGCAGGACACGTATAGGGGGCGGATTTGCCAAGTTCGGCTGTAGATGCTCTTAGATATTGTGTTTTTCTAAAACAGAGGTAAAAGTTTTGCCCCGTCATATTAATTCAGAAGAGTTTTACAAAGAAACAAAACATTGGGTCTCATAGAGTGTATGGTTTACTCAAACGCTTAGCGCCCACTAGTATAACGCGCGAAAAAAACGACACTCTATATAATGGAGACATTCCTAAAAACTCTTGCATTACGCTCATTCTAAATGTCTCATGAAATAAGCATGAAGAAAGAAGCAAATCCCTTTTTCTTATGATGTCGATGCCTTTTGGCAGTTGATGTTGGCCATCGAGAACCACCAATCAGTGGGGAGAAGAAAGTTATCTCAATCTCCCATGCGCAAATCCACCATCTTGAGCCAAAGCTTGATCCGCTCCCAAATGCGTATGGTATATCTATAGTTGAAACATATGTGCGCAGGTCTCTTGTATTTCTTTACAGAGGGAGTATTTTTGAAGGAATGTCATCATAGATCACTACTTTAGTGATCTAAAACGCTCTTTTATAGAGGGAGTAATAGTTATCATGTGTTACTTTTTCTGTCTAAGTTCATTAGTCCCCTCTTGTATTTTGGGTAAAAACTTCTTTCAAATATGAATCTAGCAGTATATTTTTTGTGGCATATAACTTATACTCTCTTCGTTCCAAAATATAAGGTGTGTTAGTTTTTCAAAAGTCAAACTTGTGCATGTTTGACCAAGTTTTCAGAAAAATATATTAATATCTAGAACACCAAATTTGTATCATTAGATCCGTCTTGAAAAGTTTTTTCATATTTTCTTTAGTTTGCATTGAGGATGTTGATATTGTATTCTAAAATCCTGGTCAAACATCTTTTACAGGCAACGGCAAGCGTTCTGCCAATTCATCTAGAGGGAAAGGACCAAGGTCCCAGGGAGGCTGGCCGAGGGACAGCACCTCAAATTCGAATCAGAACAAAAGAGAGAAAGAAAAAAGAGGGGGGCGCACAGCATTAGTTGTTTGTGCGTTTAGCTTTCATGGAAATTTTTGCACCTTATATTTCGGAACGGAGGGAGTATTTTGTTAGTCAAACTATGATCAAAGTTTGAGCCAAAATACAAGATGTACTCTTTGAAGATTAAAAAAAAAACATCCCCGTCACAATTCAGAAATCGCGAGCGAAACATTACGGCTGAATCTCTCCAGGAAAAAACATATCAAACCATCAGAGTTCATACATCTGGCAAGCATCAACCATCAAGAACCAAAGCACAACCAAGATCGCAACCACACGCACGCATAGCATAGCACCGTTATTACACAACAACTCTGACGCCCGAGCTCACTCACGGTCTAAAACAGGTTCTGGCAGGACTTGTCCTGGTCGGACCGGTGCGGTCGTCGCTTGCTGCTCCCGGTGCCCGAGGTGGGCTTGTGGTGGTGGTCGGAGCTCTTCGACATCGGCCTGCGGCGCAAGCTGGAGAGGTGGGGGTCCGGCCTCGCCTTGCTGCGGTGAGAGCTCAAGGATTCCTCATACTCCTGGCAAGAAGTTCAGGGTCGAGATGAGAGAAATGCTTTTGGCTGCTCGAGGATGAAATAAGGGGCGAAAATGGATGAAAACTGTGCTGGCAGTAGGCGGTGATACCTCGGATCTGCTCTTGGAGAAAGGTGTTAGGCAGGGGTTGAGATCCTTGACGAACATTTCATCTGGGCTACCGTAGTTTGGTGGCGTCTCCGCTTCGCCGATGCTGCACTCCTGTGACGACAGCACATAGGAAAAATGGACGCGATCAGTCATTCAAGTCACACAGATAGGTGGCCATCGGTCATGCAATGTAGGATCCATTTGTGTAGGGGGTATTTTTATGCTCTTGTTGCAACAGATACAGTAGTTTGCAAACGGCAAGAGTGATAAAGCTCTTGAGAAGAGTTGGAACTTAGTCTGAAACAGACTAAACAAATTATAACCATGAAACATAGGTAAGGGATTGTCCTTGCAAATTTGACGGTGCAGAAAGTGTTTTCAAATATCACTTGGAAAAAATAAAGAGTATGAACTGAATATGAGATAAATCTACGACTAAGCATCAAAACAGAACAATTGGAAGTTGTTAACAATGTGATGTACCTGTATTCTTTTTTTTTAAAGCAGGCCAAAACATGAGACAGTAGACTAAAGTTACTCCTGCTGTGTCTGAATTGATGCGTGGGGTGTACTTTTGATTAAGTCATCAAAGTCCATGAGAATATTGATAATAATGTGTGTTCCTCCAAAACGGACATAAGAAACACACAAACCAAAACGTTCTAGAAGCGTATTCCAAATAATTAAAAGCATGGCTCGAAAAAAAGCCTTTGCAGACATATTTTCCATTTGTATAGCTTAATGGCTGTTAAACATTTGCCAGGGCCATTTAACACTAACAAATATATTAAGGTTAGCCCAATGCAAATGTCATTTATATAGCTTAATGGCTGTTAAACATTTGCTAGGGCCATTTAACAGTAATAAATATATGATCCCCTCTACCAATTGTAACATGGCACAGTACATTAGTATGAACCTTTTATCAAAGCATAATTCGGTCAAATCTTCTCCTTTCACTGTTTCCATGGACAATTTGCGTATAGCAAAGATTGACCTGGATCGTCCTATGTGCTCTTTTCCATGTATAAATATGTATACTTTTCTCTAATTCTTAAATACTAGTAAAATCTTTTAGAAGGCCATTTGCCAGTGGCCGGTGGGGTGACCGTTTGTTAACCATTTGCAGTTATGAAGACATCAAATTCTGGCATTGGCATGCTTGGCCTCTGGATTATTACTCCTAAATCAGCAACAATTAATATGGATATCAGCGACAATTAATATGGATCGAAGGGGATATTATTTTTGAACCATAGCACATGGATTAGCAGGTTCCAAAAGAAATGTGTGTTGCAAACGTAGTCACACAAGTCTGAATTCAAGAAAACAACCAAAAGCAATTTACGGAATAATATGCACACCATCTAATAGTGACAAATAAAATTGATGAAGCATCTGCAAAAAAATAACTGGCATAGACACATTCAATCTTAACAAAAGAACTGTGGAGCAAACGATCATACCAGAGAGAAGGCAGTCTCCTCGTTAAGCACGGGCGTGCTTGGGGAGGAGCAATATTCATCATCAAAACATGATCTTGAGGTGTTCTTCTCGGCCTTGACCTGAAACAATAGCAACCGAACATTAGATTGGTACTGAAAGATTGCACTGGGATTAGGAATGCATCAGAAATCGTAAGAACATGCCTGGGCGAGCTCATCGGCGAGGCATTGGATCTGCCCGGTGAGAGCCGAAATCTCATCCCGGACGTGGCGGTCCGGCTCAGTGTCCGGGAACAGGACGGCGTCCTTGAGCGTGCTGATCTCCTCCCGCTGGCGCAGGCACAGGTCCTTGAGCCGCTCTACCTACTCACCATTACCACAATCACTCCATCAGCGATTGATAACACAGGAGGAGAAAAGGATATGTGTTCAGTATTCAGCGGCGCACCTCCCTGTCCTTCTGCTGGAGCTGGAGGCGGAGCGCGGCGATCTCGTCCTCCTGCTCCTTGTTCTGCGACAGGAGCTCCCGCTCGCTGCGCAGCACCATGGCGAGCGTCCGCGTGTTGGCGTTGCCGCTGTTCTTGACCTCGGTGAGGGCCTTCTTCTTGGCCTCCGGCGGCGCCTTCTGGAACAGCTTCCGCGACAGCCCCGGCAGCTTGGCCCCGCTGCCGTTCTTCGCGGGGGCGGCAACGGCGGCGGGAGGGACGGGGAGGAGGGTCTTGGCGCTGGGCTTCTTGTCCATGGAGATGAGCCTCCGGAGCACGGAGCCGAGGTTGCCGTGCGGCTGCTGGGGCTGCGGCGCCTGGCAGCGCAGGTCGCCGCGGCCGGATCTGACGGCGACCAGCGCCCGGCTCCCGTGCTGCTGCCCCGGCGTCGCCGATGCGGCCGCGGCGAGGGCGGCAGGCCCGGCGCGGCGCGGGGACGGGGAGTCGTCGTAGGAGGCGTAGCGCGAGGCCGCGGCCGCCTTCCTCATCTCTCTCTCCTCCTGCTAGCCGCGTCGCCGGAGCTGCCGCCGCTTGGCTGTGGCTAGAGCGGAGTGTGGTGTCGTGACGCCGCGTTGGTGCGTGGCGTGCCTTTTCGCGTGGAGGGATTGGAATGGGGGGAGCGGAGCGGCCGGCGGCGTTCGAAATTCGAATGGAGCAGCAAATGATGGCGTCGTGTTGCGTTTCGGGCTCTCTTTTTTGGTGCCTACTGTGCCATGACAGTGTCGGCGTCTTTTGCTGCACGCCGGGCAGGGCAGGGAGGGTCGGTCTGGCCTGGGCTGCCACGTTCGGGGAGGAGGAGGGATCCAAAGTTGAGGTTTCGGACGGGGTCCAGACCCGGGCGCATTCCGCCATGGCGTTTTGCGGGGTTTGATCACACAAGTGAACTTTTTTTCCCAATTTTTTTTGAGACAAGTGGCATTTCCCCAAATAATAAGCGGCACATTTGTGGCACGAAGCACTTATGTTAAAAAAAATAAACTTTTCATCGGAAAAGAAACTAAGTTGCCATCCCCGCGCCGCTAAACTTGACGTAAAAAACGTTCGGAGTTGTCATGTGTTTGTGCCACAAGCGTGGCACTTATGAGGGTCCTTTTATCCGCAAAAGATCACTTGAGCGATATACTAGTTAATAAGAGTTAAATGCAGGAAAGCACCACATTAAAGGCTAGGTTATGAGGAAAGATAGTTCTACAATTTTATGTCTATACAGGTTCTAGCTACAAATTCTGTTTGAGCTTATACTCCAAAAACCAGCCTATACGCAACATCAATCATAGCTGGAAGAAGTCAAGCGAGGGAGCTGTTGAAGTCAATGCTGATGCGTCATTTCATGTGGAAAATATGGCATGAGCCTGCGGAGCGATAGCTCAAGATGATTGAGGTAATTTTCTGGCAGCAGAGACTTGTGTGCTACCCCATGTTTCTAGTGCAGATTCAGCCAAAGTAGGCTATCCGAAGTGGTTTGATCCTAGAAGAAAAATTGGGGTGCACTAAACTCATCATCGAGTCTAACAGTATTGTTGGCGTTTAGGCCATCTCTGATCCTAATGCTTGTATGGGAACTGATGTTCCAATTGTTGCAGAGTGTTCTCTCATGGCCATGGAGTTTGCTAGCATCGGTTTTGTTCACTGCAACACAGAAGCAAATATGGTAGCAGATTGCTCGGCAAAACGCTGTTTTAGCATTAATGAGTCTGAATCTTGGGAATCCAATGTCCCTGA
The DNA here is from genome assembly GCF_018294505.1 of Triticum aestivum. Classification (NCBI taxonomy): domain Eukaryota; kingdom Viridiplantae; phylum Streptophyta; class Magnoliopsida; order Poales; family Poaceae; genus Triticum; species Triticum aestivum. Next base: position 468,255,102 of record NC_057808.1, read on the forward strand.
GTTTATTCTTCATCACTATGTAAACGACCTTGCTATTATTTGATGAATAAAGTTGTTATGATAAAAACAAACACCTAGTCTATGGTAAACCTTTTGCATAAATCACTGCCTGATTGATTAGAGCGTTTTGATGACGTTTCTGACAAGTGTGTGTGGGTCTTGCCTTTTGATGAGGTGGCGTAACAATTCACCGGGTGGTGTTAGACGGGGTTTGGTCCAAATTTACAAAAAACTCTCTCGGCTATGTAGGCAAACAAACAGGATGCAGAACTTGGCCTAGAGCCTGCATTCCCTCGTGTAGGCTCTGTTGGGCCAAACCCTGGGGAAACAAACACGCCCTTGGTGTGTCGCGGTAATCGCCGCTTCAGGTGTGGAAGCCCAAGGCGCCCTTACCTAGCAATCTGGGATACCCAGACGTGTAAGAAATAAGGGTTTTGCGTCTTCTTCAGCGATTTCTTCATCGGAGAGTTTGTTTGACCGATCTGCCACTCTCGACTCCCCTTCTCCCCTTTACATGCTCGGGCCAACTAAGGGGATGGAAAGCCCGTCTACCCGACCTTGATAGGGATGAGTGTGACATATGGTTTAGGTTGATCTAGATCAGATTCTCGACAAGGCGTCGTGGTATACTCGACGCTCGCGCAAGGGCATGGATGGGGAAAAGAAACGAAGATTGATATTTAGGAGCTAATGAAGAAATTGGACCTGAATGATATGTCTCCAATGTATCTATAATTTATGAATTATTCATGTTATATTTACATCATTATATATGGTTTTAGTGCGCTTTTGTATTATTTTTATAGACTAATGTATTAATCCAGTGCTCAGTGTTAGTTCCTGTTTTTTTTTTTTGCATATTTTTGGTTTCGTAGAAAATCCATATCTAGGAAGGTCCAAACACGATGAAAATTTATGAGGATTTTTTATGGAAAATTAGAAACCCTAGAAGCTTCGGGAGAGGACCAGAAGATGGATGTGGGGCCCACAAACCCAGGGGCGCGGCCTACCCCTGGTCGCGCCATCCAAGCTTGTGGGGCTCATATAGCTCAGTTAACCTAATTCTTAGCTTATAAATTCACATAATTCCAAAAACCTCGGGCGAGACCCCAAACAATTTTTTCGCCACTGCAAGCCTCTATTCCGAAGCGATCTCATCTGGAGGCCTTTCCGGCACTCTACCGGAGGGGGAACCCATCAACGGAGGCCTCTTCATCAACCTTGTTGTCTCCATGGTGATATGTGAGTAGTTCATCCTCGGGGCTGAGGGTTTGTACCAGTAGCTATGTGTTTGATCTCTTTCTCCCACGTTCTTGATGGATTCTGGTCTTGATTGTATCATGAGCTTGATAAATAAAGTGGGATATTATGATATCCATATCCCTCTATATCTTTTGGTGGTGAATTGAGTCTTGCTCTGGGTGAAGTTTGTTTATGTTGGATTGAATATTTTAGATTTGAGATTACTTGATGCATGTCTAGTAATTAAATTGCGGATACCTATGGTGACATTGGGGTAATCTAGGCATAAAGGTTGAACGATACGTATCATATGGTCTTGTCGTAGTACGATCTCTAAGGTTATCCGTGAAACTTTGGGGGTGGTTCAATAGATTGATTGGAAACACAACTTTGAGGTGGTTTGCTACCTACGCAGTTTCATCCTACTTTCTCCGACAGAAATAGAAACTTTGGAGTGATTATTTGCTACACTTCGAGGGATTGCCATGACGTTTAATTATATTAATAATGTTGAGATATTGCACTACTAAAAGTATGAACCATAGGCCTTGTTTCTAAGCATTGAGACACCATTTTCATCTCTTTCATTACTTGTTACCGTGCTGTTTTTATTTGTTTAGATTATAAAAATATATTTCTACCATCCATATTACACATATATCACCCTACTTGAATTTTATATTAAAAAAATCTTTTTTATCTCATATTGATAGTAGTAGTAGTAATCCAACTACGAGTGCCACTAAAAAGAAGAAAATATCTAACTACTCGGGAAATACCTAATTTTCTCTACGGTATTCTCTATTAATAAAGTATAGACAAGTACATATATACATAGCAAAGAAAAAAGGAAGAAAAATAGAGGAAGCCTATCCAATGCTAGCTTTTTTCTAACATGGGAAAAAGCTAATAACTCAATGCATACAGTGTTCATTCTAGATGATCACAGATCCAGCCTTGCAAAGTGCCGAAGTACTTTGCCTTAATCCTGTGTTCCAGCAGTTTTAGATCCTCTTTTACCTTGAACTTCCAGCAGTTAATACTTGGAACTTCTCTTCTAAAAAATTTCCCATTTCTTTGTCCCGGATGGCCCAACACCCTTGAATAATGATTTCTATTGCAATGTGTCTTGGTAATTCAGCCCTTGTCAAGAGAATGCCATCCATAAAAGATATACCAAGTTTCTTGTTGCGAAGTATGTTGTGTTAGCGGTCTTGAGAGAATCCACAGTCCCAAAAAAGATGTGTGACGCCCCCGATTTGACCGTACACTAATCATGCACGCAAATGTGTACGATCAAGATCAGGGACTCACGGGAAGATATCACAACACAACTCTACAACCTAAATAAGTCATACAAGCATCATAATACAAGCCAGGGGCCTCGAGGGCTCGAATACAAGTGCTCGATCACAGACGAGTCAGCGGAAGCAACAATATCTGAGTACAGACATAAGTTAAACAAGTTTGCCTTAAGAAGGCTAGCACAAACTGGGATACAGATCGAACGAGGCGCAGGCCTCCTGCCTGGGATCCTCCTAACTACTCCTGGTCGTCGTCAGCGGGCTGCACGTAGTAGTAGGCACCTCCAGTGTCGTAGGTGTCGTCGTCGACGGTGGCGTCTGGCTCCTGGACTCCAGCATCTGGTTGTGACAACCAGATAGAAAAGAAAAGGGGGAAAAGAGGGAGAGAAGCAACCGTGAGTACTCATCCAAAGTACTCGCAAGCAAGGAGCTACACTACATATGCATGGGTATATGTGTAAAGGGGCATATCAGTGGACTGAACTGCAGAATGCCAGGATAAAAGGGGGATAGCTAGTCCTGTCGAAGACTACGCTTCTGGACATCTCCATCATGCAGCATGTGGAAGAGAGTAGATTGAAGTCCTCCAAGTAGCATCGCATAGCATAATCCTACCCGGCGATCCCCTCCTCGTCGCCCTGTTAGAGAGCGATCACCGGGTTGTATCTGGCACTTGGAAGGGTGTATTTTATTCAGTATCCAGTTCTAGTTGTCATAAGGTCAAGGTACAACTCCGGGTCGTCCTTTTACCGAGGGACACGGCTATTCGAATAGATAAACTTCCCTGCAGAGGTGCACCACATAACCCAACACGCTCGATCCCATTTGGCCGGACACACTTTTCTGGGTCATGCCCGGCCTCGTAAGATCAACGCGTCGCAGCCCCACCTAAGCACAACAGAGCGGTCAGCACGCCGGTCTAACCCTATGCGCGCAGGGGTCTGGGCCCATCGCCCTATGCACACCTGCACGTTGCGTACGCGGCCGGAAGCAGACCTAGCCTAGTGGCGTTCCAGTCCAATCCGGCGCGCGCCACTCAGTCGCTGACGTCAAGAAGGCTTCGGCTGATACCACGACGCCGGGATACCCATAACTACTCCCGCGTAGATGGTTAGTGCGTATAGACCAAATGGCCAGACTCAGATCAAATACCAAGATCTCGTTAAGCGTGTTAAGTATCCGCGAACGCCGACCAGGGCCAGGCCCACCTCTCACCTAGGCGGTCTCAACCTGCCCTGTCGCTCCGCCACAAAGATCCACTTGCGGGTACTCCTACGAGCCGACCCGACTTTAGTCATCACATGTGTCATGTATGTAGTATATAAGTATATACCCGTGATCACCGCCCAGGTGATCACGGCCCGATAGTATAGCACAGCAGACGGACAAGAATGTAGGGCCACTGATGGAAATCTAGCATCCTATACTAAGCATGTAGGATTGCAGGTAAAGGTATCAACAGTAGTAGCAAGGATAGGCTATGCATCAGGATAGGATATCGAAAAGCAGTAACATGCTACACTACTCTAATGCAAGTAGTATAGAGAAGAATAGGCGATATCTGGTGATCAAGGGGGGGGGCTTGCCTGGTTGCTCTGGCAAGTAGGAGGGGTCGTCGACTCCGTAGGCGAACTGGGCAGCAGCAGTGTCGGTCTCGTAGTATACCGGAGAGAAGAGGGGGAAGAAACAGTAAATACAATGCAAACATAATCATGACGATGCGTGACATGACAATGAACGGTGCTAGGTGTGTCCTAACGCGACAGTAGGTGGTACCGGCGAAGGGGGGGGGACATCCGGGAGGTATTCCCGATGTTTCGCGTTTTCGGACACACGGACCGGAGGGGGGAAAGTTTCTAGTTCGATAGGTTAGGGAGGTGTGGTGGACGAACGGACTGCGTATTCGGATTCGTCTCGTCGTTCTGAGCAACTTTCATATAGAAAACATTTTCATCCGAGTTACGGTTTAAAAGATATGAATTTTCAAAGATTATTTGAATTTCTGGAATTATTTAATTAACAGAAAAGGGATATGACGTCAGCATGACGTATGAGTGATGTCAGCGGTCAACAGTCCGGTTGACTGGTCAAAACTGACACGGGGGACCCACCTGTCATAGACAGTGGGTTAAACAGAGTTCAAACTAATCTAAATTTAGTTAGTAAAACTACTGGGCCCACCTGTCAGTGACTGATTAGGTTAATTAATTAGTTTTATTTATAAAACACATTTTTTTTGTTAATTATGCGGCGGGGCCCGCATGTCAGTGGCTGGGCCTGCCCAGTCAGCACGTTGACTGGGTTGACCCAGTCAACGGGGCCCGCGGGGCCCGCTGGCAGTGACCCAGGGGTGGCCCCAGGTGTGCCAGCTCAGCAGGCCGGCGGTTGAACGCCGGCGAGCACGAAAACGCGGCGGAGGGCGCTCGGCCCCGTCGGGATTCGTCTACAGGGGGCCTACGCGGGCGCGGGTGGGTGCGTTCGAACGGGGAGAGCCCGCCGCGTCGCGTGGTGAGACCGGCCGGAGCTGGAGCTGCCGGAAACGGCGCCGGCGACGAGCAAAAGCGGCGCCGGAGTTCGGGCTGGAGCGGGTGCGGCGTTAGAGCGCGCGAGCGGCCAAACTAACCAGCTAGGCAGGTGCTGCATGATGCGGTCAAGCTAACGGGCATACGCCCATGACCAATTGGTCACCGGAGACCCGCCGGCGACGAACTCCGCGGCGCTGCGTTCGGGCGCGCGTGGGGAAGTAGCTAGGGGCGCGCGAGAGCGAAAGGACAGGGGAGGAGGGGGAGAGGCTCACATTGAGCCTGCAGGTGTGCGAGAGTGAGCTCGGGGGATGCTCGAGGCGGCGAAACGGGGCGGCGATCGACGGCGGCCGTGCGGGGAAGACGAGCTCGGGGAGGTCGTTGCAGTGGCTCCAAGCTTCAACGGAGAGGCGGAGGTGATGTAGTCGAGGGCGGCGACGGCTTACGACACGGCGAAGTGGCGATTGGGGCACGGTGGCCGCGGGAACGACGGAGAACGGCGGCGACCGCGTCGGGCGTGGGGAAGGAAGGAGCGGCGTGGATCTGGGGGGGGAGAGAGAGGCGCAGAGGCCGAGAGGTGAGCGGGGGTGAGTGGGAGAGGGGCCCGAGGAGGCGGGGGGCGCTGGCGTCCTTATCCTCCCCGTCGCCGGCGAGGGGGTGCGGCGGGGACCGACCCCTGTTCCGACCCGGTCGGGGGAACAGGGAAGGGGAGGGCGAGTGGGAGAGGTGGGCCGGGGTGGAGCTGGGCCTTTCGGCCGGGGGGGGATGGTGCTGGCCGGCTGGGCCTGGGGTTGGCCCAGTTGGGCCAGGTCCAGTGGGGGGGCTTTTGTTTTTATTTTTTTGTTTTTTGTTTTGTTTTGCATTTTCTTTTATTTATTTTCTTTCACCTTTTAATCCATTTTAAAATACTTAGGCATTTTCTAAAAAGGAATTTTCTCCACAATAATTACCAGTGTATTATTTGGCACCCACCGAACATTTTTGTTTAAATTTTTGAAAACTTTTATTTTCCACTTTAATTTTAATTGAAGTTTGAATTAGGAGTTTGAAAAGAAATCTGATTCCAATGTGATCAAGCCCTGTTTAGCAACATGATTAGCTTAATCACAGAGAGTTACTGTAGCATGATCCTCGGGGTGTTACAAATCTCCTCCACTACAAGAAATCTCGTCCCGAGATTTAGGAGGTAGAAGGAAACAGTGCGGGGTATTCTTCGCGCAGACGATCCTCTCGTTCCCAAGTGGCCTCATCTTCAGAATGGTGCGACCACTGGACTTTGAGAAACTTGATCGCCTTCTGACGTGTGCGGCGTTCAGCTTGGTCGAGAATGCGGACCGGATGCTCCTTATAGGAGAGGTCTTGCTGCAATTCGAGCACTTCATGATCCACAGCTCGGATTGGGTCCTTGAAGCAACGGCGAAGCTGTGACACATGGAACACATCGTGAACCTGAGAAAGGTTCGGTGGTAGCTCCAGTTGGTATGCCACTTTTCCACGCCTTTCGAGAATAGTGAATGGGCCAATATAGCGAGGAGCTAGTTTGCCCTTGATCCCGAAGCGGTGAGCATCCTTCATAGGTGTGACTCGAAGATAAGCCTTTTCGCCAGGTTGATAGACCATGTCCTTATGATGACGGTCATACTGACTCTTCTGACGTGACTGAGCAGTCTTGAGATTCTCGCGAATAATGCGGACTTGTTCTTCGGCATCTTGGATAATATCCGGGCCAAAGAGTGGACGTTCCCCAGTTTCTGACCAGTTCAGAGGGGTTCGGCACTTTCGTCCATATAACACTTCGAAGGGGGCCATCTTCAGACTAGCTTGATAGCTATTATTATAAGAGAACTCAGCATACGGGAGAGATTCCTCCCATTTCTTGCCGAAGGAAATAACGCAAGCTCGAAGCATGTCTTCGAGAACTTGATTGACGCGTTCAACTTGCCCTTGCGATTGAGGATGAAACGCAGTACTGAATGACAGATGAGTTCCCATAGCTTCTTGGAAACTTGCCCAGAATCTTGAAGTGAATAAGCTGCCACGGTCTGAACTGATAACCAATGGAATACCATGGAGTGAAACAATCCTGGACATATAGAGCGTTGCCAGTTGACTAGCAGTGATCGTTTCCTTGACCGCCAGGAAATGTGCAACTTTGGAAAGCCGGTCAATGACGACAAGAATAGCATCATTACCTTTCTGTGACTTGGGAAATCCAGTGACGAAGTCCATCTCAACATGGTCCCATTTCCATTCAGGAATAGAGATAGGTTGCAGAGTTCCAGCAGGCCTTTGATGTTCTGCTTTGATACTACGGCAAACGTCACACTCAGCAACATAACGAGCAATGGCTTGCTTCATATTAGACCACCAGAATCTCTGACGGATGTCTTGGTACATCTTTGTACTACCAGGATGGATACATAGAGGCGTATCATGAGCTTCTTTCATAACTTCCTGTGTCATATCCAGGTTTTTCTCTGCACATGGCACCACTAGGCGGCCCTTGAAGTATAGGGTGCCATCTTCAGCAATGGTGAAGAATGAGGGCTTTCCTTCTGCGAGGTAGCGCTTAATCTTGTGGGCTTCAGAGTCATACTTCTGTAGCCTTTTGATGCTGTCCTCGAGATCTGGTTTAGCAACTAGGGTATTGAGGGAACCCTGGGTAACAACATGGAGGTTCACCTTGCCAAACTCCTTAGGAGGGGGAGCGAGTGCACCCGGAGGAACAATATGGAGGTTCAGCTTCCTGAATTCTTCAACAAGCGAGGGCTGAACTTTATGAACCTGGAGGTGGTTGCAGTAAGATTTGCGGCTCAAGGCATCAGCCATTACATTAGCCTTGCCTGGCATATAGGAAATACCCAAGTCGAAGTCTGCAACAAGCTCCATCCATCTCTGTTGACGGAGGTTCAGATCTGGCTGAGTAAACAGATACTTCAGACTTTGGTGGTCAGTGAAGATCTCGCAACGATTACCGAGAAGGTAATGTCGCCACTGCTTCAGCGCATGAATGACAGCAGCAAGTTCGAGGTCGTGAACTGGGTAGTTCTCTTCGTGAGGGCGCAATTGTCGAGAGGCATAAGCAATCACTTTGCGGTCTTGCATTAGGACACAGCCTAATCCTTGACGAGAAGCGTCGCAGTAAATGACAAAGTCCTTCTTAGTATCAGGTGGAGCTAGAACTGGGGCAGAAGTCAACTTGTCTTTGAGTGCCTGGAAACTTTCCTGACATTTGTCTGTCCACTAGAACTTGACGCCCTTATGCAACAGGTTAGTCAGAGGCCTGGCGATCTTGGAGAAGTTCTCGACAAATCGACGGCAATAGCTGGCGAGACCGAGAAAACTTCTGACTTGCTTAACGTTCTTGGGAGGAGTCCAATCAAGAATAGCCTGAACTCGCTCGGGGTTGACGGCAATACCATCCTTAGATATGACATGCCCAAGATAGGTTACTTCCGGTAGCCAGAATTCACATTTGGAGAACTTGGCATATAGTTGATGCTCTCATAGCTTTTCCAGCACAAGTCGAAGATGTTCAGCATGTTCTTCTTCGTTCTTTGAAAATACCAGGATATCATCCAGGTAAACCATGACGAACTTGTCGAGGTAATCCATGAATATATAGTTCATCAGACGAGAGAAGGTGGCTGGAGCATTGGTTAAACCGAAAGACATGACGGTGTACTCGTATGGACCATAGCGAGTCACAGAGGCGGTCTTTGGGATATCCTCTTCGCGAACACGGATCTGGTGGTAGCCCAACCTCAAGTCGAGCTTAGAGAACACTGACGAACCCGCCAGTTGATCATACAGATCATTGATCCGAGGAAGGGGGTATTTATTCTGGATGGTAGCTTGGTTTATAGGACGGTAGTCTTGAACTAACCGGTTTGTCCCATCCTTCTTCTTGACAAAGAGAGAAGGTGCTCCCCAAGGAGAGCAACTTGGGCGAATGAATCCTTTGCGAAGAGATTTGTCGATTTCCTCCTTAAGCTCAAGGAGTTCATGCGGCGGCATTTTGTAGGGTCGCTTGGCTATAGGAGTGGTGCCTGGTTTCAAGTCGATGATGAATTCGACAGCTCTAGCAGGGGGAATCCCTGGAAGTTCTTCAGGGAAGACGTCGAGGAATTCACGCACGACGGGAATGTTCTCAATGCCCTCGAGTGGTGCAGCATTCAATGCATTCAATGCATAGAGCCTTGCCTCGGCATTTTGCACCAGATGAGCTTGGTAAGCAACTATTTCATCTGAAGGGTGTAGCAGATGGACGGTCTTAGTGGCGCAAACTATAGAAGCAGTATGCGCTTTCAACCAATCCATACCCAAAAATGAGGTCGATGTTAGACGACTTCAGGATAATGGGAGAGGCATAGAATTCCAGCCCTTCGATTTCCACGGGGACATCGATGCCAACCAAGGAGGTTTGACACTGTCCCACGGGGGTTTTGACCAGTACCGAAGTGTTCATCTCCTCACATTTAACGTCGTGCTTGTATGCAAAATCTTCTGACATGAATGAATGCGATGCACCTGTATCAAATAAAATGGATGCTGGTACTAAATTTACGAGGAGTGTACCCATCACAGTAGCAGGCTGGTCTTGAGCTTCGTTGAGATCAACGTGGTTGGCATGAGCACGACCATAAGACTTAGCATTGTTGTTGCGAGGCTGATTGTTACCACGGCCAGTTGCTGGAAGGGCCAGTTGATTCTGGTTCTGGTTGCATTCTCTAGCACGGTGTCCTGGTTGACCACACCTGAAGCACAAGCCATTATTCGGAGTGGGAACAGGAGCTTGGGATGGTGGAGCTGGAAGTCTTGACTGCCTAGATGGTGGTGGAGGCAGACGAGGTGCAGCATAGGTCTGCCTTGGGGCAGATGCATTTGGACGGTACATGCTGTTCGGGATCCATATCTTACGCTTCTGTGCGGGCGAGCCCGAAGATGAGCCCGTGTCACGGTTGCGCCTGTGAGAGCTCTGGTATTCCTGCAGACCAGTTTCGACATTGATGGCCTTGTTCACCAAGGTGGCGAAATCAGCAAAGTCATGCACTAGAAGTGCGAGCTTGATGTCCGCTTGAAGGCCATCACGGAACTTCTCCTGTCTGCGTGCATCAGTTGCAATGTCCTCTTCAGCATAGCGAGACAAGTCCAGAAACTCCCGCTGATAAGCTTCAACAGTTTTGTTGCCTTGGGTGAGGTTGCGGAACTCTCGCTTCTTCCGGTCCATGACTCCTTGAGGAATGAAGCGGGCACGGAAAGCTGCTTGGAAGTCTGGCCATGTGATGATTGTTCCAGCTGGCAGAGTACGCCTGTGGCTGTCCCACCATTGAGCTACGGGTCCCTTCAAGAAGAAGGAAGCAAAGGTGACATAGCTGGCGGGGGCTACATCAGCAGACTCCATCTCATAGGTGATGTCACGGAGCCAGTCATCAGCATCCAGAGGCTGAGTTGAGCTGCGGTAGATGGTTGGGTTGAGGCGTATGAAATCTTGAAGAGTCACTTGGGTTGGCTACTGGTTCATATTGGGGCGAGGAAACTGAGCCATCATATTTTCCATGAATTGGCGGTTCAGTTCAAACTGTTGGATCATACCAGCCATGTACTCAGGTGGTGGTGGGGCATCGCCACCACGACCACGACCACCTGGTCTAACCATCCTGCTAATATATAACAGGGGTAGTTCAGCATTGAGAAATATTTGCAAAGACAAGAATCATTCATGATGAAACATGCATAACGAAAGGAGCACGATAGCTACTACATAGTAGTCGGCATAACTTACAAAAGGGGTCATGCATAGAGTTCAGTACATAGAGTTCAGTACATAGACTAAACATCATAGGCGGCACACAGGCTCGCGGCGACTGCAACTAATACTAACTAAGCAAGACTACATCAGTCCCAAGAGGTACTGTGGAGGTAATCGTAGCCCGACAGCTGGTAGTGAGGCAACGGATAGCCCTCCACGTCAGCAGACTGGGGGCCGCGGATACTCAGGTGTAGAGCCCGACGCTCAGGTGGCAGAAGAGGACCAAGTGCGGGAGAGTAGCCTCCCACCTCTGGCCAACCGACACCGTGGGGCATCACGGTCCTGGCTGGGTAGATCGCAGTACGCGGTACCTGTCCAGATCGGACAAAGGGGTGCAGCAGCGTCAGGGCACGGTAAAGGTGATGACGGGTGGTGTACATCTCGTGGCGAAGAGCTCGGTTAGCTCGATCCAGCCCATCAGCATGCAGAACCAGGTTCTGATGGTAGAAGGGCTCTCGGGTGACAGTGGAGTAGGCAGCAGTATAGTATCCCTCCGCACCAACATCGGATGCGATAGCAATGTGCCTGAAAGGGGAGGTGTCCAACTCCCGATACTCTCCACGAAGACGTGTCAGAGCAGCATAGGCAGCATCATGGACAGCCATATCGATGGTCACACCAACACCATGTGCGGTGTGCAGCACCGTAGTGGAGTCATACTCCCGAGAGTAGAGGTGGACGATGGCACGGTACTGCTCCTGGTTAAAGTCCTGGTACTCCTCGTAGACGGTGTACTCAGGGTGCCAGCGATAACCCAGATAGGTCATCATCTCAGCTAGCACAGCAGGTGATCCCGAGGCACCAATGGCCGTCGTGTGGCGCACGACCTGCCTCGTGGGTTCCATCTGAAAGCAAAGACGTTTCAAAGGAGTCAAATGACAGTGTGTGAATTGTTCAAAATACTATTCTAGGAAACAACTATGGCTTATCCAACTTTGGGGTGAATGCGGTCACGGGATCCTAGTGTTAGAGTTAGTAAATTCGTTTAACCCGAGTAGAAGAGAGTTCAGAGTCCCAGAGTAAAGGTCGAGGAGTAAAAGATCCTAGTACCACCCAATGGCGACGTGGGCCCGTAAGACACACAGCCATGTTAGTAAAAGTTTTGTAATGTCTAGACTCGACTTCGGCCAAGGAGTGTGGAAAGGGGGATTCCTACAGGCAGTCGGCTCTGATACCAACTTGTGACGCCCCCGATTTGACCGTACACTAATCATGCACGCAAATGTGTACGATCAAGATCAGGGACTCACGGGAAGATATCACAACACAACTCTACAACATAAATAAGTCATACAAGCATCATAATACAAGCCAGGGGCCTCGAGGGCTCGAATACAAGTGCTCGATCACAGACGAGTCAGCGGAAGCAACAATATCTGAGTACAGACATAAGTTAAACAAGTTTGCCTTAAGAAGGCTAGCACAAACTGGGATACAGATCGAACGAGGCGCAGGCCTCCTGCCTGGGATCCTCCTAACTACTCCTGGTCGTCGTCAGCGGGCTGCACGTAGTAGTAGGCACCTCCAGTGTCGTAGGTGTCGTCGTCGACGGTGGCGTCTGGCTCCTGGACTCCAGCATCTGGTTGTGACAACCAGATAGAAAGGAAAAGGGGGAAAAAGAGGGAGAGAAGCAACCGTGAGTACTCATCCAAAGTACTCGCAAGCAAGGAGCTACACTACATATGCATGGGTATATGTGTAAAGGGGCATATCAGTGGACTGAACTGCAGAATGCCAGAATAAAAGGGGGATAGCTAGTCCTGTCGAAGACTACGCTTCTGGCATCTCCATCTTGCAGCATGTAGAAGAGAGTAGATTGAAGTCCTCCAAGTAGCATCGCATAGCATAATCCTACCCGGCGATCCCCTCCTCGTCGCCCTGTTAGAGAGCGATCACCGGGTTGTATCTGGCACTTGGAAGGGTGTATTTTATTCAGTATCCAGTTCTAGTTGTCATAAGGTCAAGGTACAACTCCGGGTCGTCCTTTTACCGAGGGACACGGCTATTCGAATAGATAAACTTCCCTGCAGGGGTGCACCACATAACCCAACACGCTCGATCCCATTTGGCCGGACACACTTTTCTGGGTCATGCCCGGCCTCGTAAGATCAACGCGTCGCAGCCCCACCTAAGCACAACAGAGCGGTCAGCACGCCGGTCTAACCCTATGCGCGCAGGGGTCTGGGCCCATCGCCCTATGCACACCTGCACGTTGCGTACGCGGCCGGAAGCAGACCTAGCCTAGTGGCGTTCCAGTCCAATCCGGCGCGCGCCACTCAGTCGCTGACGTCAAGAAGGCTTCGGCTGATACCACGACGCCGGGATACCCATAACTACTCCCGCGTAGATGGTTAGTGCGTATAGACCAAATGGCCAGACTCAGATCAAATACCAAGATCTCGTTAAGCGTGTTAAGTATCCGCGAACGCCGACCAGGGCCAGGCCCACCTCTCACCTAGGCGGTCTCAACCTGCCCTGTCGCTCCGCCACAAAGATCCACTTGCGGGTACTCCTACGAGCCGACCCGACTTTAGTCATCACATGTGTCATGTATGTAGTATATAAGTATATACCCGTGATCACCACCCAGGTGATCACGGCCCGATAGTATAGCACAGCAGACGGACAAGAATGTAGGGCCGCTGATGGAAATCTAGCATCCTATACTAAGCATGTAGGATTGCAGGTAAAGGTATCAACAGTAGTAGCAAGGATAGGCTATGCATCAGGATAGGATATCGAAAAGCAGTAACATGCTACACTACTCTAATGCAAGCAGTATAGAGAAGAATAGGCGATATCTGGTGATCAAGGGGGGGGCTTGCCTGGTTACTCTGGCAAGTAGGAGGGGTCGTCGACTCCGTAGGCGAACTGGGCAGCAGCAATGTCGGTCTCGTAGTCTACCGGAGAGAAGAGGGGGAAGAAACAGTAAATACAATGCAAACATAAGCATGACGATGCGTGACATGACAATGAACTGTGCTAGGTGTGTCCTAACGCGACAGTAGGTGGTACCGACGAAGGGGGGGGACATCCGGGAGGTATTCCCAATGTTTCGCGTTTTCGGACAGACGGACCGGAGGGGGGAAAGTTGCTAGTTCGATAGGTTAGGGAGGTGTGGTGGACGAACGGACTGCGTACTCGGATTCGTCTCGTCATTCTGAGCAACTTTCATATAGAAAACATTTTCATCCGAGTTACGGTTTAAAAGATATGAATTTTCAAAGATTATTTGAATTTCTGGAATTATTTAATAACAGAAAAGGGATATGACGTCAGCATGACGTATGAGTGATGTCAGCGGTCAACAGTCCGGTTGACTGGTCAAAACTGACACGGGGGACCCACCTGTCATAGACAGTGGGTTAAACAGAGTTCAAACTAATCTAAATTTAGTTAGTAAAACTACTGGGCCCACCTGTCAGTGACTGATTAGGTTAATTAATTAGTTTTATTTATAAAACACATTTTTTTTGTTAATTATGCGGCGGGGCCCGCATGTCAGTGGCTGGGCCTGCCCAGTCAGCACGTTGACTGGGTTGACCCAGTCAACGGGGCCCGCGGGGCCCGCTGGCAGTGACCCAGGGGTGGCCCCAGGTGTGCCAGCTCAGCAGGCCGGCGGTTGAACGCCGGCGAGCACGAAAACGCGGTGGAGGGTGCTCGGCCCCGTCGGGATTCGTCTACAGGGGGCCTACGCGGGTGTGGGTGGGTGCGTTCGAACGGGGAGAGCCCGCCGCGTCGCGTGGTGAGACCGGCCGGAGCTGGAGCTGCCGGAAACGGCGCCGGCGACGAGCAAAAGCGGCGCCGGAGTTTGGGCTGGAGCGGGTGCGGCGTTAGAGCGCGCGAGCGGCCAAACTAACCAGCTAGGCGGGTGCTGCATGATGCGGTCAAGCTAACGGGCATACGCCCATGTCCAATTGGTCACCGGAGACCCGCCGGCGACGAACTCCGCGGCGCTGCGTTCGGGCGCGCGTGGGGAAGCAGCTAGGGGGCACGCGAGAGCGAAAGGACAGGGGAGGAGTGGGAGAGGCTCACATTGAGCTTGCAGGTGTGCGAGAGTGAGCTCGGGGGAGGCTCGAGGCGGCGAAACGGGGCGGCGATCGACGGCGGCCGTGCGGGGAAGACGAGCTCGGGGAGGTCGTTGCAGTGGCTCCAAGCTTCAACGGAGAGGCGGAGGTGATGTAGTCGAGGGCGGCGATGGCGTACGACACGACGAAGTGGTGATTGGGGCACGGTGGCCGCGGGAACGACGGAGAACGGCGGCGACCGCGTCGGGCGTGGGGAAGGAAGGAGTGGCGTGGATCTGGGGGGGAAGAGAGAGGCGCAGAGGCCGAGAGGTGAGCGGGGGCGGGAGAGGGGCCCGAGGAGGCGGGGGCGCTGGCGTCCTTATCCTCCCCGTCGCCGGCGAGGGGGTGCGGCGGGGACCGGCCCCTGTTCCGACCCGGTCGGGGGAACAGGGAAGGGGAGGGCGAGTGGGAGAGGTGGGCCGGGGTGGAGCTGGGCCTTTCGGCCGGGGGGGGGGATGGTGCTGGCCGGCTGGGCCTGGGGTTGGCCCAGTTGGGCCAGGTCCAGTGGGGGGGCTTTTGTTTTTATTTTTTTGTTTTCTGTTTTGTTTTGCATTTTCTTTTATTTATTTTCTTTCACCTTTTAATCCATTTTAAAATACTTAGGCATTTTCTAAAAAGGAGTTTTCTCCACAATAATTACCAGTGTATTATTTGGCACCCACCGAACATTTTTGTTTAAATTTTTGAAAACTTTTATTTTCCACTTTAATTTTAATTGAAGTTTGAATTAGGAGTTTGAAAAGAAATCTGATTCCAATGTGATCAAGCCCTGTTTAGCAACATGATTAGCTTAATCACAGAGAGTTACTGTAGCATGATCCTCGGGGTGTTACAAGATGTCTTGTAGTTTCTTCAGTATCTTTGTGACAGAAAACACATGTATAAATTTCTAGAGAGAATGATTTCCTTTTGAGCAAGTTTTTGGTGTTCACCCTGTCCTGCAAAAGGAGCCAAAAGAAAAATGTGTGCCTCAACCTACATGAACTCTTCCACAGCCATTTAAACAACTAATGTTCTTGCTGAGGAGGGCTTAGATGATGATACATCATGATAGAAGAAAATTTACTTTTCTAGCCCTTACAAGTTCAAGAATAATCTTGTTGGTCATTACCATGCATCTACACCAGTTGTTGCATTTGAGTGAATTGGATGTAAGCTTCAGTGGACAGTAGAGTGTTAACTAATTGTGTCTGATCCTCAGTCTTAGTCCAATCATTTACGTATAGAATATCATTATTTGCAAAAGAAAGAAGCTCTGGAAATATTTCCTTGAGTGGCTCTTCAGCCATTTGTCATGCCATAAAAGTGTAGCCCGTCCATTTGAAGGAAATATGCCCTAGAGGCAATAATAAAGTTGTTATTTATATTTCCTTATATCATGATAAATATCTATTATTCATGCTAGAATTTTATTAACCGGAAATTAGTACATGTGTGAATACATAGACAAAACAGAATGTCCCTAGTATGCCTCTACTTGACTAGCTCATTCATCAAAGATGGTTAAGTTTCCTGGCCATGGATATGTGTTGTCATTTGATGAACAGGATCACATCATTAGGAGAATGATGTGATGGACAAGACCCATCCGTTAGCTTAGCATAATGATCGTTAACTTTTATTGCTATTGCTTTCTTCATGACTAATACATATTCCTCTGACTATGAGATTATGCAACTCCCGAATACCGGAGGAACACCTTGTGTGCTATCAAACATCACACGGTAACTTGGTGATTATAAAGATGCTCTACAGGTGTCTCCGAAGGTGTTTGTTGGGTTGGCATAGATCAAGATTAGGATTTGTCACTCCGAGTATCGGAGAGGTATCTCTGGGCCCTCTCGGTAATCATTATAAGCCTTGCAAGCAATGTGACTAATGAGTTAGTTATGGGATGATACATTACGGAACGAGTAAAGAGACTTGCCGGTAACGAGATTGAACTAGGTATGAGGATACCGACGATCGATTCTCGGGCAAGTAACATACCGATGACAAAGGGAATAACGTATGTTGTCATGCAGTTTGACCGATAAAGATCTTCGTAGAATATGTAGGAACCAATATGAGCATCCAGGTTCCTCTATTGGTTATTGACCGGAGATGTGTCTCGGTCATATCTACATAGTTTGTCGAACCCGTAGGGTCCGCACGCTTAACGTTCGATGATGATTTGTATTATGAGTTATGTGTTCTGGTGACCGAAGTTTGTTCGGAGTCCCGGATGAGATCACGGACATGATGAGGAGTCTCGAAATGGTCGAGAGGTAAATATTGATATATTGGAAGGTAGTATTCGGACACCGGAAGAGTTCCGGAGTGTATCGGGTACATACCGGAGTACCGGAGGGGTTACCGGAACCCCTCGGGGAAAGATATGGGCCATATGGGCCATAGGAGGGAGGCTAACCAGCCCACAAGGGGCTGGCATGCCCCCCACAAAGGAGGAGGCCGAATTGGATTAGGGAAGGGGGCTGCGCCCCCCTTTCCTTCTCCTACTCCCTCTCCTTTCCCACTTTCCCCCTCCGGAAGAAGGAAAAAAGGGGGGGGGGGGCGAATCGGACTGGAGTCCAAGTAGGACTCCCGTCTCCCTTGCGCTCCCCTTGTGGCCGGCCTCCTCCTCCCCTCCTTTATATACGGGGGTAGGGGGCACCCCATAGCACATCAATTGTTCTCTTAGCCGTGTGCGGTGCCCCCTCCATAGTTTGCTCCTCCGGTCATAGCGTCGTAGTGCTTAGGCGAAGCCCTGCACGGATCACATCACCATCACCGTCACCACGCCGTCGTGCTGACGGAGCTCTCCCTCGACCCTCTGCTAGATCAAGAGTTCGAGGGACGTCATCGAGTTGAACGTGTGCTGAACTCGGAGGTGTCGTACGTTCGATACTTGGATTGGTTGGATCGTGAAGTCGTTCGACTACATCAACCGCGTTAACCTAACGCTTCTGCTTTCGGTCTACGAGGGTACGTGGACACACTCTCCCCTCTCGTTGCTATGCATATCCTAGATAGATCTTGCGTGAGCGTAGGAATTTTTTGAAATTGCATGCTACGTTCCCCAACACCATTTTTTGGGGAACGCAGTAATTTCAAAAAAAATCCTACGCACAAGCAAGATCATGGTGATGCATAGCAAAGAGAGGGGAGAGTGTAGTCCACGTACCCTCGTAGACCGTAAGCGGAAGCGTTAAGACAACGTGGTTGATGTAGTCGTACGTCTTCACGATCCGACCGATCCTAGTACCGAAAGTACGACACCTCCGCGATCTGCACACATTCGGCTCGGTGACGTCCCACGAACTCTTGATCCAGCTGAGTGTCAAGGGAGAGCTTCGTCAGCACTGCAACGATGTGACCGAGGTGGATTATGGTGGAGGGTGGCACCACACACGGCTAAGAGATCAATGATCAACTTGTGTCTATGGGGTCCCCCTCCCCCGTATATAAAGGAGTGGAGGAGGGGGGAGGGCCGACCCTCTATGGCGCGCCCTGGAGGAGTCCTACTCCCATCGGGAGTAGGATTCCCCCTTTCCTAGTTGGACTACGAGAGAAGGAAGGGGGAGAGAGGAGGGAAGGAAAGGGGGGCGCCGCCCCCCTTCCTAGTCCATTTCAGACCAGAGGGGGAGGGGGCGCGCGGCCTGCCCTGGCTGCCCCTCTCTCTCTCCACTAAAGCCCATTAGGGCCCATATACTCCCCAGGGGGGGTCCGGTAACCCCCCGGTACTCAAGTATATGCCCGAACTCTCTCGAAACCTTTCCGATGTCCAAACATAGTCATCCAATATATCGATCTTTATGTCTCGACCATTTAGAGACTCCTCGTCATGTCCGTGATCATATCCGGGACTCCGAACTACCTTCGGTACATCGAAACGCATAAACTCATAATACCGATCGTCACCGAACGTTAAGCGTGCGGACCCTATGGGTTCGAGAACTATGTAGACATGACCGAGACTCATCTCCGGTCAATAACCAATAGCGGAACCTGGATGCTCATATTGGTTCCTACATATTCTACGAAGATCTTTATCGGTCAAACCGCATAACAACATACATTGTTCCCTTTGTCATCGGTGTGTTACTTGCCCGAGATTCGATCGTCGGTATCTCAATACCTAGTTCAATCTCGTTACCGACAAGTCTCTTTACTCGTTCCGTAATGCATCATCCCGCAACTAACTCATTAGTCACATTGCTTGCAAGGCTTATAGTGATGTGCATTACCGAGAGGGCCCAGAGATACCTCTCCGACAATCGGAGTGACAAATCCTAATCTCGATCTATGCCAACTCAGCAAGTACCATCGGAGACACCTATAGAGCACCTTTATAATCACCCAGTTAGGTTGTGACGTTTGGTAGCACACTAAGTGTTCCTCCGGTATTCGGGAGTTGCATAATCTCATAGTCATAGGAACATGTATAAGTCATGAAGAAAGCAACAACAACATACTAAACGATCAAGTGCTAAGCTAACGGAATGGGTCAAGTCAATCACGTCATTCTCTAATGATGTGATCCCGTTAATCAAATGACAACTCATGTCTATGGCTAGGAAACTCAACCATCTTTGATTCAACGAGCTAGTTAAGTAGAGGCATACTAGTGACAGTCTGTTTGTCTATGTATTCACACATGTACTAAGTTTCTGGTTAATACAATTCTAGCATGAATAATAAACATTTATCATGATATAAGGAAATATAAATAACAACTTTATTATTGGCTCTAGGGCATATTTCCTTCAGTCTCCCACTTGCACTAGAGTCAAGGAGGTGCTGATCATGTTTTGCTCGTGAGAGAGGCTTAGTCAACGGGTCTGCAACATTCAGATCCGTATGTATTTTGCAAATCTCTATGTCTCCCTCCTTGACTTGATCGCGGATGGAATTGAAGCGTCTCTTGATGTGTCTGGTTCTCTTATGAAATCTGGATTCCTTTGCCAAGGCAATTGCACCAGTATTGTGACAAAAGATTTTCATTGGACCCGATGCACAAGGTATGACACCTAGATCGGATATGAACTCCTTCATCCAGACTCCTTCATTTGCTGCTTCCGAAGCAGCTATGTACTCTGCTTCACACGTAGATCCCGCCACGATGCTTTGCTTAGAACTGCACCAACTGACAGCTCCACCGTTCAATATAAATACGTATCCGGTTTGTGACTTAGAGTCATCCGGATCAGTGTCAAAGCTTGCATCGACGTAACCATTTACGACGAGCTCTTTGTCACCTCCTGTCGGAGTAACTGGCCACGGGTATCCCGAAGACGGCAAGACAATATTTCAAGACATCGGGGCTAGCAAAGCCCCTCAGTCCGACTGCCCGGCTGCTCCTGCCGGCTCCCCGTTCGACTGCTCTGCCTGGCCGGCTGCCGGCTGCCGACTGCACCAACTAGCCGGCTGCCGACTGCAGCCCGACCCGACATCGACAAGACACCGACGAGACGGTCATACCCGAGCACTATTCACGTGTCACCCCAGCCATCATGTATAGTGTCACTTGTCCCCTGGCACTATTTATGAAGTGACCCAGGGGACAAGCATGACATGCACCATGCCTTGCTCCCATACCACCACATAGCTTAGATAGTAAGCTAGCTCCACACTATATATAGCCATCCATCCATCCATCCAAGGGGATGGACTGACTCTCACACACACTCACGCATGAGCACCCATATGCTACGGCCATGAGCATGGCCGGCCACTAGCATGCCATATACGAGGCCAGATGCCAGATGCCTATGGCACTGACCTCAGATACAGCTCCAGGAGCATCCTGTACCAGATATACTACAGATACTCAGACATGCAGGAGTAGGGGTGTTATCTCTCCGGAGAGCCCCGAACCTGGGTAAACTAGAGCGTGCTACTCGCATACCCGCTCCCGGTCCTATCAGCAGCAGTCTTACCCTCACACTAAGTCCTTGTGGCATCTGTTGCCTCACACCCCCCGTGAGAATCCCACGATAGTTGGCGCCCACCGTGGTGTGGTACTACTACTATGCTACCACGTTGCTGCTGGTTTCGCAGTCCGGGCGGGACCATTTTCGCCATCACCGCCGCGGCGTCGCGCCGTCTCTCCGGTAGCGCTCGCGGGCTCGACTTCGACCCGCCCCCGGAGCGGCCGCGCGGGACGGCGCGTCCTTGCCGTCGGCCTCGCCATCCTCATCACCTCCGTCGCAGCGTCGCTGTCGCCTCTCCGGCCACGCTCGAGGCCTCGACATCGACATGCCCCCAGAATGGCCGCGAGGGGCGACGCGTCTTCGCCGTCGGCCTCGCATTCTTCCCCACCGCTGCGATGCCGGTCGTCCGTCCGCGCGCCGCGCGCGGGGCCTCGCTTCGGTCGGCCGTGTCCATCCACGCGCCGCTCGCGCCCGCTTCCCTCCGTGTTGCTTCTTGCTCCAGCCGAAACACGCTTTCGCTCCTCCATACACCATCTATGCAAGCTAGCTAGATGCAAGTCAGACAATGGTCAGACTATTGGCCATACGCTAGTCAGATAATCCCCAGACACAAGCCAGATAATGGCCGTATGTAGCTCATACACTTCCCAGATGCAATACGCTAGCCAGAGGCTACTCAGATAGCAGTCGGACTTTGGTCGGATAATGGCCAGGCGCCGGCTAATCTTCGGTCCGCCTGCGGCCTGCCGCTGCTGCGATTCGCCCGGCCTGGGCCTGCACCACGCGGCCCTCCGCTCCGTCCGCTTCCACGAGCTCGAGATCCTCGCCATGTCGCCTGCAGTTTCCCTTCGCGGCACGGCCACGCACGACCATCCCTGCTGTTCCACCTCGCTCCTCCGCGTGATACCGCGCGCGGTCGGCTCCTCGGCACACCCCTGTGCCCGCACCGCCCGCGGCTCCTCGTCGACCAGCTCCGCGCTTCCCCGCGGCGCCGGCTCCCCCGTCGTGCAGTGCCCGCCTGCCGGCGGCCGACCACTCTGGTGCTACTCCGGGGCACACGTCACCCTCGACTCCTGCGATGGAGCCACTCGTGGCTCCCTGCTCGCTGTTGCTCTCCACCAAATACGCTGCATCCCAGCAACCGGCCGTCGCCGCTTCTCCAACTACAAGGGCCGACTACTGCTCTGCGCCTCGCCCCTGCTCCGAGCCGCCCTGGCCGTGCTCGGTCCGTCTTCGCGCCGGCCCGACCTCCCGAGGCACCCGCTTGCCGGCTCTGCCCCGCCGGGCCACCTCCGCTAGCGGCCGGGTCTGCCGCACCGCTCCCCGCGGCGGCCGACTACGCCCCCACGCCGGCTCGCCGTGGCCGACTGGCCCCCACTCCGGCCGGCTCCGGGTGGCCGCCCCGCGCGCCTCGCGCCTCCATCCCCGACCTGTCGCTGCTCCGGGTCCGGCTCCCCGCGTCGACCCGGCCACCCCACGCCAGGTCCGGCTCCCGCGCCGCCCCTCGGCTGCCACGCCCCTCACCGCCTCCGGCTCAGTGCCCCGCCCGCCGGCCTCGTCTTCAACCCGGCTCCGCACCCCGCCTCCGCGCACTGGCCTTGGCTGGCCTGCCCCGCGCCCGCGCCGCCTGGCCCCGGCGCGCCCGCCGACTTGCCGTCTCCGCGCAGGGCCTCCCGAGCCGCCTGCTCGCCGGCCCCGCCCCGGGCCTGCTGCGCGTCCGTGCGCCCATCGCGCCGTGCCCCGTGCCCGACTCCCCGTTACCGCGCACCTACACCACCGCGCCCCTGGCCGCCTGCAGCGCTTGCGCCGGGTCCGGCGCGCCGCGTCGTCCAGCCGGCTTCCCGCACCACCGCTAGCCGGCTCGTCGCCCGTGCTGTCAGACTCCTACCCCGCGCATGACGGTCGGCTGCCTCGCCTCCGCGCTGTCCGACTCCTGCCCGCGCAGTCGGCCGCTGCGCCGCCGGCTCCGCTGCTGCGCCACAACCCGGCCTGCCGGCTTCCCTGCCACCCGGCAGGGCCGGCTCCGCCCGTTTCGGTCGTCTTCCGGCTTCGCCCGGGCCGACTGCTCATCCGCCCCGTGGTCCCGGCCTCCTCCCGCGGTGCCCCGCGGCCGCCTCGGCACGCCGCGCCCGCCAGCAGGCTTCCCGGCGCCGCCCCACGCCTAGCCGGCTCCGGCCCCCTCCGCCTCCCGACGCCCGCCCCAGGCCGGCTGCTCGTACAGATGCAGAGGGACCGGCTGCCCCCACGGAGACAGAGAAAAAGAAAGAGAGAAGCGGGGGCCGGCCGCTCGCATAGAGCCGGCTGGAAAAATCAGTGGCCGAATGTCAAGCAAAAAAAAGAGAAAGAAGTCGGCTGGGACAAAGAGAAGAAAAGAAACACCCGTCCGGATGATTCGTCCGCCTGCTTCGCCACTCGGACGGTCAGTCGTGACACACGCTGTCGGTAGTGCCAAGCCGGCTGGTCTGCCTCCTGCTCCGACGGCACACCCAGCGGGTGCGCTGACGCGCCCCCGCGAAGAAAGAGAAGACAAAGTAGTCGCCGGGAGATCCGGCCCGACTGCTCAGCAGTCGGCCCGAATCTCGGGGGCTACACCCAGCGGGTGCGCTGACGCGCCCCCACGAGAAAGAGAAGACAAAGTAGTCGCCGGGAGATCCGGCCTGACTGCTCAGTAGTCGGCCCGAATCTCGGGGGCTACACCCAGCGGGTGCGCTGACGCGCCCCCGCGAGGAAAGAAGACAAAGTAGTCGCCGGGAGATCCGGCCCGACTGCTCAGCAGTCGGCCCGAATCTCGGGGGCTACACCCAGCGGGTGCGCTGACGCGCCCCCGCGAGAAAGAGAAGACAAAGTAGTCGCCGGGAGATCCGGCCCGACTGCTCAGCAGTCGGCCCGAATCTCGGGGGCTACACCCAGCGGGTGCGCTGACGCGCCCCCGCGAGGAAAGCAGACAAAGTAATCGCCGGGAGATCTGGCCCGACTGCTCAGCAGTCGGCCCGAATCTCGGGGGCTACACCCAGCGGGTGCGCTGACACGCCCCCGCGAGGAAAGAAGACAAAGTAGTTGCCGGAAGATCCGGCCCGACTGCTCAGCAGTCGGCTCGAATCTCGGGGGCTACACCCAGTGGGTGCGCTGGCGCGCCCCCACGGAAGATCGCAGACAAGAGAAGAGTTTCGTCCGGCTGCCAGCAGCCGGCAAAAGAAGAGAAAGGGCGCTGCAAGACGCCTCGCCGCCTGGCTGATCGAGCCTGACCGGCCGGGAACCCCCTTCGAGCACCCGGGGGCTCGAAGGCAACACCCAGCGGGTGCGCCGGTGCGCTCCGCGAGCGTCGAGCCGCGCCGGCTGTCTTCGGCAAACTCCGCCTCGGCTACATGAAAACCAATGTGAGCTCCTCACCCGCATATTTTTTCACCGCGAGAGCACGGATAACCACGAGCGATGCTCGGGGGCTATCTCCGCATTTTATTACAGTTGCAGCACTGTTCGCCCCGGCGCCAGCCAGAGTTGGCCCGGGGCTGGCCGCTTGGCCTGAGACGTTTGTTCCCACAGACGGCTTAGTAGCGTGCACGGTACCAAAGGCCCACTCTTAGTCACAGACCACGGAGCGGCTGTCCGGCTAGCAAGAGTGAACGCTGGAGGCCACCCACGCGAAAAATGTCTGGGAAGAAAAGCGGTTCGGGCGACCCAGCCGTTTTCTTTATGAGTATCTGCTCGGTTAAATTCGCTCCCAGAATCTGAGTATTGTACACTCCACTCCACGGCCCACTCTCAGCCACAGACCGCAGAGCGGCTGTCCGGCAAGCGAGAGCAAACCAAAGAGTGGAGGGAACAAAAAAGATTGAAGGGGGCTCGGACAAAACCGAGTCGGCACCCTCTGCATAAAACTTGCAACGCTAAAAGCAATCATTTGATATATCTACATGGACTAACTTTGTATTTTGCATGATCATTTCCATGAACACCCGCCAAAAAACCTCCGCCCAACTTTGCCAAGTTGCCCGGAGGCTTGGGGGCTACTGTCGGAGTAATTGGCCACGGGTATCCCGAAGACGGCAAGACAATATTTCAAGACATCGGGGCTAGCAAAGCCCCTCAGTCCGACTGCCCGGCTGCTCCTGCCGGCTCCCCGTCCGACTGCTCTGCCTGGCCGGCTGCCGGCTGCCGACTGCACCAACTAGCCAGCTGCCGACTGCAGCCCGACCCGACATCGACAAGACACCGACGAGACGGTCGTACCCGAGCATTATTCACGTGTCACCCCAGCCATCATGTATAGTGTCACTTGTCCCCTGGCACTATTTATGAAGTGACCCAGGGGACAAGCATGACATGCACCATGCCTTGCTCCCATACCACCACATAGCTTAGATAGTAAGCTAGCTCCACACTATATATAGCCATCCATCCATCCATCCATCCAAGGGGATGGACTGACTCTCACACACACTCACGCATGAGCACCCATATGCTACGGCCATGAGCATGGCCGGCCACTAGCATGCCATATACGAGGCCAGATGCCAGATGCCTATGGCACTGACCTCAGATACAGCTCCAGGAGCATCCTGTACCAGATATACTACAGATACTCAGACATGCAGGAGTAGGGGTGTTATCTCTCCGGAGAGCCCCGAACCTGGGTAAACTAGCGCGTGCTACTCGCATACCCGCTCCCGGTCCTATCAGCAGCAGTCTTACCCTCACACTAAGCCCTTGTGGCATATTTCGCCTCACACCCCCCCGTGAGAATCCCACGACACCTCCATAAATGAGAAACATATCCTTAGTCCTTTTCAGGTATTTCAGGATGTTCTTGATCGCTGTCCAGTGATCCACTCCTGGATTACTTTGGTACCTCCCTGCTAAACTAATAGCAAGGCACACATCAGGTCTAGTACACATCATTGCATACATGATAGAGCCTATGGCTGAAGCATAGGGAACAACTTTCATTTTCTCTCTATCTTCTGCAGTGGTCGGGCATTGAGTCTGACTCAACTTCACACCTTGTAACACAGGCAAGAACCCTTTCTTTGCTTGATCCATTTTGAACTTCTTCAAAACTTTATCAAGGTATGTGCTTTGTGAAAGTCCAATTAAGCATCTCGATCTATCTCTATAGATCTTGATGCCCAATATATAAGCAGCTTCACCGAGGTCTTTCATTGAAAAACTCTTGTTCAAGTATCCTTTTATGCTATCCAGAAATTCTATATCATATCCAATCAATAATATGTCATCCACATATAATATTAGAAATGCTACAGAGCTCCCACTCACTTTCTTGTAAATACAGGCTTCTCCAAAAGTCTGTATAAAACCATATGCTTTGATCACACTATCAAAACGTTTATTCCAACTCTGAGATGCTTGCACCAGTCCATAAATGGATCGCTGGAGCTTGCACACTTTGTTAGCATCCTTTGGATCGATAAAATCTTCAGGTTGCATCATATACAACTCTTATTCCAGAAATCCATTCAGGAATGCAGTCTGTACATCCATTTGCCAAATTTCATAATCATAAAATGCAGCAATTGCTAACATGATTAGGACAGACTTAAGCATCACTACGGGTGAGAAGGTCTCATCGTAGTCAACTCCTTGAACTTTTCGAAAACCTTTCGCGACAAGTCGAGCTTTGTAGACAGTAACATTACCGTCAGCGTCATTCTTCTTCTTGAAGATCCATTTATTCTCGATGGCTTGTCGATCATCGGGCAAGTCAACCAAAGTCCACACTTTGTTCACATACATGGATCCCATCTCAGATTTCATGGCCTCAAGCCATTTCGCGGAATCTGGGCTCATCATTGCTTCCTCATAGTTCGTAGGTTTGTCATGGTCAAGTAACATGACCTCCAGAACGGGATTACCGTACCACTCTGGTGCGGATCTTACTCTGGTTGACCTACGAGGTTCGGTAGTAACTTGATCTGAAGTTACATGATCATCATCATTAGCTTCCTCACTAATTGGTGTAGGAGTCACAGGAACAGATTTCTGTAATGAACTACTTTCCAATAAGGGAGCAGGTACAATGACGTCATCAAGTTCTACTTTCCTCCCACTCACTTCTTTCGAGAGAAACTCCTTCTCTAGAAAGGATCCATTCTTAGCAACGAATGTCTTGCCTTCGGATCTGTGATAGAAGGTGTACCCAACAGTCTCCTTTGGGTATCCTATGAAGACACATTTCTCCGATTTGGGTTCGAGCTTATCAGGCTGAAGCTTTTTCACATAAGCATCGCAGCCCCAAACTTTAAGAAACGACAACTTGGGTTTCTTGCCAAACCACAGTTCATAAGGTGTCGTCTCCACGGATTTAGATGGTGCCCTATTTAACGTGAATGCAACCGTCTCTAAAGCATAACCCCAAAACGATAGCGGTAAATCAATAAGAGACATCATAGATCACACCATATCTAATAAAGTGCGGTTACGACGTTCGGACACACCATTACGCTGTGGTGTTCTGGGTGGCGTGAGTTGCGAAACTATTCCACATTGTTTCAAATGAAGACCAAACTCGTAACTCAAATATTCTCCTCCGCGATCAGATCGTAGAAACTTTATTTTCTTGTTACGATGATTTTCCACTTCACTCTGAAATTCTTTGAACTTCTCAAATGTTTCAGACTTATGCTTCATCAAGTAGATATACCCATATCTTCTCAAATCATCTGTGAAGGTGAGAAAATAACAATACTCACCGCGAGCCTCAACATTCATCAGACCACATACATCAGTATGTATGATTTCCAACAAATCTGTTGCTCGCTCCATTGTTCCGGAGAACGGCGGTTTAGTCATCTTGCCCATGAGGCATGGTTCGCAAGTACCAAGTGATTCATAATCAAGTGATTCCAAAAGTCCATCAGAATGGAGTTTCTTCATGCACTTTACACCAATATGACCTAAACGGCAGTGCCACAAATATGTTGCACTATTATTATCAACTCTGCATCTTTTCGCTTCAATATTATGAATATGTGTGTCAGTACTATCGAGATTCAACAAAAATAGACCACTCTTCAAGGGTGCATGACCATAAAAGATATTACTCATATAAATAGAACAACCATTATTATCTGATTTAAATGAATAACCGTCTCGCATCAAACAAGATCCAGATATAACGTTCATGCTTAACGCTGGCACCAAATAACAATTATTCAGGTCTAAAACTAATCCCGAAGGTAGATGTAGAGGTAGCGTGCCGACTGCGATCACATCGACTTTGGAACCATTTCCCACGTGCATCGTCACCTCGTCCTTAGCCAATCTTCACTTAATCCGTAGTCCCTGTTTCGAGTTGCAAATATTAGCAACAGAACCAGTATCAAATACCTAGGCACTACTACGAGCATTAGTAAGGTACACATCAATAACATGTATATCACATATACCTTTGTTCACCTTGCCATCCTTGTTATCTGCCAAATACTTGGGGCAGTTCCGCTTCCAGTGACCAGTCCCTTTGTAGTAGAAGCACTCAGTCTCAGGTTTAGGTCCAGACTTGGGCTTCTTCACTTGAGCAGCAACTTGCTTGCCGTTCTTCTTGAAGTTCCCCTTCTTCCCTTTACCCTTTTTCCTGAAACTGGTGGTCTTGTTGACCATCAACACTTGATGCTCTTTCTTGATTTCTACCTCCGCAGCCTTTAGCATTGCGAAGAGCTCGGGAATTGTCTTATCCATTCCTTGCATATTATAGTTCATCACGAAGCTCTTATAGCTTGGTGGCAGTGATTGAAGAATTCTGTCAATGACACTATCATCAGGAAGATTAACTCCCAGTTGAATCAAATGATTGTTATACCCAGACATTTTGAGTATATGCTCACTGACAGAACTATTCTCCTCCATTTTGCAGCTGTAGAACTTTATTGGAGACTTCATATCTCTCAATCCGGGCATTTGCTTGAAATATTAACTTCAACTCCTGGAACATCTCATATGCTCCACGACGTTCAAAACGTCGTTGAAGTCCCGGTTCTAAGCCGTAAATCATGACACACTAAACTATCGAGTAGTCATCAGCTTTGCTCTGCCAGACGTTCATAACATCTGGCGTTGCTCCTGCATCGGGTTTGGCACCTAGCGGTGCTTCTAGGACGTAATTCTTCTGTGCAGCAATGAGGATAATCCTCAAGTTACGGACTCAGTCTGTGTAGTTGCTACCATCATCTTTCAACTTAGCTTTCTCTAGGAACGCATTAAAATTCAACGGAACAACAGCACGGGCCATCTATCTACAACAACATAGACATGCAACATAGACATCCAAATCAACTAAACCATGTCCGATCATCATGTGAGATGGAGTAGTTTTCAATGGTGAACATCACTATGTTGATCATATCTACTATATGATTCACGCTCGACCTTTCGGTCTCAGTGTTCCGAGGCCATATCTGCAAATGCTAGGCTCGTCAAGTTTAACCCGAGTATTCTGCGTGTGCAAAATTGGCTTGCACCCATTGTATGTGTAAGTGCATCTAGTGCCACCCCTAGTTGGTTTTGGAGTATTGATGACAAACCTGGTTGAGGGACTAATGTGTTTGTGAGAATTGCAGGATAACACAGGCAGTAGTCCCTCATTAATTCGGTTTACCAACCGAAGATGCCCCCTAAAAATGTATGAAGACATTGAAGACAATGGTGGTATGTGAAGACAATCACATCGAAGCTTATGACTCGAGAAGACATTCACGTGAAGACTATGGAGTGCGAAGACATAGTTGTTTCATAGTTTCCTTTTCTTCTTTGTTGAGTCGTAGGAACCACCGTACTGTTAAGTGGGGTCCAAGTGAACAAAGTCAGAGTGACTGAAGTGATGCTCAACCAAATCCTATGTCTTCGAGCGAAGACAATGAGAGAAAATCTTATCCAGAGCTGGATGAGTCAGCTTTACTTGTAGCCCAAGTCAAGCTGCCGCGTGTGTTTGAAATCTGACTGTTGGAACATGTGTCAGTTCCTTAGTGACCCAGGGTCATTTCGGACAAATCAGGTCGGGTTGCCTAGTGGCTATAAATAGCCCACCCCTACACCATAAATTGGTGGCTGCTCAGAGTTAGTGCACGTCTTTTGTCATTTGAGAGCAACCCACCTCCGAAGCTTTTGAGAGAGAGAAATCCTTGCGAGGACAAAGCCCAAAACACCCAGAGCCAAAGAGTGTTAGGCATCACTGAAGTCTTTCTGTCCGCGTGACCTGAAGACTTGTTACACTTGAGGACTGTGAATCCTCCAGCCGGTTAGGCGTCGCGTTCTGAGCATCCAAGAGTCATTGTGGATTGCTGGTGAACAAAGTCTGTGAAGGTTTGGAAGTCTACCTTGAAGACTTACCAGAGTGATTGGGCGAGGACTAGGTGTCCTTAGCTCAAGGGGAATAAGGTGAAGACGTGGTCTTCTGAGTTGAATCTCAGCCTCCCTAACCAGACGTACAGTTGTCACAGCAACTGGAACTGGTCCAACAAATCCTTGTCCTCACCAAGAGACTGGTTATATCTTTTCCCTCTCTTTACTTACAGTTTGTCTTCGTGAAGTCATTGTCCGCTTGAACTATCTGTTTGACTTCACTGTGTACCTACTTGTTCTGATTGGCTTCATACTATCTTCCATCCTGATCCATACTGCCTAGCTGCTAATAGTCTTCGTGCTTTCACTTCATTGAATACTTGACTATGGCTTGCCTAGTGTAGTCTACCTTCCGGTGCATGTTAATAGGTTCATTTCTATTGTTTGTCTTTGAAACTTCCATGTATTGAAGTCATTCATAAAAATCACCTATTCACCCCCTCTAGTCGATAACTAGCACTTTCAATTGGTATCAGAGCAAGGTACTCCCTTGTTCTATGTGATTCGGTTTAACCACCTGGAGTTTTAGCTATGTCGACTGCAGGGATAATCAAAGTCTCTGCTGCGTGCCCTGTCTTCGATGGCACTGTTTACCCCTACTGGAAGAATAAGATGTGCATGCATCTTGAAGCTATTGATGTCGATCTATGGTATGTCGTCAAGAACGGCGTTCCCAAGACTGGTGAAGGTGTCACCCCTGCTGATGTCAAGAAGTTCATTCAACCGGATTCTACTGTGAAGAACATCATCTGCGGTCATCTGACCAAAGGACAGTATGGCCGTGTGAGCGCTCTGGAAACTTCGAAGCTAGTCTGGGACTGGCTCTCCAAGGTCAACGAAGGCCTCTCAACCCACAGAGATCAAAGGATCAGTGTTCTTCGCAACCTCTTCAACCGCTTCAAGAGAAACGACAATGAGAATGTCCAGCTCACGTTTGATCGCCTCACTGACATCACAAATGAGCTTCATGCTCTCGGCGCCACTGAGATCACCAAGCATGAAATCGTCAAGACACTCCTGAGATCACTTGACAGCTCGTTTGACACCCTAGCCCTGATGATTCAAGAACGCCCTGAGTTCAAGACACTCGATCCGTCTGACATACTTGAGAGGCTCAACACACATGAGTTTCAGTTATCTGAGTAAAGAGACATCTATGGTCCCAACTATGGCCGAACTCGCGCTTTGAAGGCAAAGGCTGTTTCCTCATCTGAAGAAGAATCTGACTGCAGTTCTGGTGATCCTGAAGACATTGGAAAGGAACTTGCTATGCTTGTGAAGAAGTTCCAGAAGTTCACCAAGAAGAAAGGCTTCAGAAAGTCTTCACGATCCAGCTCAAGAAATGATGAAGCTTCTACTCATGACCACAAGAAGAGAACATGCCACAAGTGCAAGAAACCTGGTCACTACATCTCTGAAAAGAGCAAGGAATATGATTCTGATGACAAGAAGAAAAAGAAATCCTCAAAGTCTTCTTCCAAATCTTCATCGAAGTCTTTGAGGGAGTCCTGGATTAGGGGGTCCTCGGACAGCCGGACTATATACTTTGGCCGGACTATTGGACTATGAAGATATAAGATTGAAGGCTTCGTCCCGTGTCCGGGTGGACTCTCCTTTGCGTGGAAGGCAAGCTTGGCGATTCGGATATGTAGATCTCCTTCTCTGTAACCGACTCTGTGTAACCCTAGCCCCCTCCGGTGTCTATATAAACCGGAGGGTTTAGTCCATAGGATGAGAACAACAATCATAACCATAGGCTAGCTTCTAGGGTTTAGCCTCTACGATCTCGTGGTAGATCAACTCTTGTAATACTCATATCATCAAGATCAATCAAGCAGGAAGTAGGGTATTACCTCCATCGAGAGGGCCCAAACCTGGGTAAACATTGTGTCCCCCGCCTCCTGTTACCATTAGCCTTAGACGCACAGTTCGGGACCCCCTACCCGAGATCTGCCGGTTTTGACACCAACATTGGTGCTTTCATTGGGAGTTCCACTGTGCCGTCATGATAAAGGCTTGATGGCTCCTTCGATCATCGGCAACGATGCGATCCAGGGTGAGGTTTTTCTCCCCGGATAGATCTTCGTATTCGGCGGCTTCGTACCGCGGGCCAACTCGCTTGGCCATCTGGAGCAGATCGATAGCTACGCCCCTGGCCATCAGGTCAGATTTGGAAGCTTGAACTATACTGCCGACATCCGCGGAGACTTGATCTTCGACGGATTCGAGCTCATGTCAGGCGCGCCGCACAGTCACGACGAGCATGACTTAGCTCTGCCATCGGACGGTGTTCGGGAGATCACACCTGCGGCTACTCCGACCCTCAATCCGGAGCAGATCGTGCCATCCGAGGACGGGTGGATGGACCCCTCCAAGGAGGCCGCACACTCAGCGGCGATAGAGCCGAATACTGACTTCACCTCCTATGAGACCTGTGTTATCGGACCCTTGGATTCGTCCCCGGCCACAGGCTCCGAACCGCATGCGTCCGTGCCTATCCAATCTGATTGGGCACCGATCATGGAGTTTACCTTCGCGGATATTTTTCAGCACTCGCCCTTGGGCGACGTGCTAGATTCATTGAGGTCTCTCTCCTTGTCAGGAGACCCTCGGCCGAACTATGTCCGACTCGAGTGGGAAGCGGACGACGAAGAAATTCGTTCCCCACCCACCACCCACTTAATAGCCACTGTCGACGACTTAACCGACATGCTTGATTTCGACTCTGAAGACATCGACGGTATGGACGACGATGCAGGAGAGGAACAGGAACCACCGCCCACAGGGCGCTGGACAGCCACTTCATCATACGATATATATACATGGTGGATACACCCAAAGAAAACAACGACGAGGAACGGAAGGATGCAACGAAGGATAATCCCCTCGAGAAGCAACCAAAGTGACGACGTAGGCGCCGCTCCAAATCCCGCCTCAACAAAAACAGCGATAACAGCGCAAGAAAGAATAATACCCTGGTCGACTCCAAAGGAAACGACGACCACATGGACCCAGCGATGGAGCAGGATGAGCCAGCGGACGGCGAACATAGTACTGAGCCGCTGTCCGATCACGGTGACGCCGAGGGTAAAGCTCATCAACCTGTCTCCGGAGAGGAGAACAGTCCGGACGACGATGCACACATCATCCCGAAAAGGAACTTGGAACAAGAGAACCTCCATAGAAGGCTTATTGCCACCGCGAGGAGCCTGAAGAAGCAAAAGCAAAGGCTTAAGGCCGCGCAGAATATGCTCAACAGTGGATGGAACAAAGTGCTTGACACTGAAGAAAAGTACGGTGGCAGTCGCCACACAAAGAGCTATCCAAAGCGCAAGCTGCTGCCTAAATGCGACGACGAGGCTTTAGAGCCCATTCAGCCGAAAAATAAAACGGCCGATCAGCCGGATCGACCACCCCGTGGCCGCGACAGGGCGGCTAACGACGTCGCACACAAGTCAGCGCACGATTTACGTGAGGACCTGCACAAAAAAGCCGGTATGGCCAGGTCCATCTACGATCTAGGAAGCGCGCTCCGGCACAGAATCATGGCTGCCCAAACGACTATACTGACCGAATAACAGCTTGGAATCAAAACCGAACACTACAACCGTCAGAAGAATGCCATGACACATCCAAATACAGGGGTGCCGCGCACCCCCTATGCTTCACCGATGAGGTGCTGGATCATGAATTTCCAGAGGGATTCAAACCAGTGAACATAGAGGCATACGACGAAACGACAGACCCCGGGGTCTGGATTGAGGACTTTATCCTTCACATCCACATGGCTCGCGGAGATGATCTCCACGCCATCAAATACCTGCCCCTCAAGTTGAAAGGACCAGCTCGGCACTGGCTGAAAAGCCTCCCTGAAAACTCAATTGGAAGTTGGGAAGAGCTTGAGGATGCTTTTAGGGCTAATTTTCAGGGGACCTATGTCCGACCTCCGGATGCAGACGATTTAAGTCACATAATTCAACAGCCCGGAGAGTCAGCCAGAAAGCTTTGGAACATATCTATCACGAAGAAGAATCAAATCGTCGACTGCCCGGATGCCGAAGCCTTAGCGGCTTTCAAACACAGTGTCCGGGACGAATGGCTCGCCAGACACCTCGGCCAAGAAAAACCGAGGACAATGACAGCCCTAACAAGCCTTATGACCCGCTTTTGCACGGGCGAAGACAGTTGGCTGGCACGTAGCGGCACCAGCAACCCAGGCACATCCGAAGTCAGGGATGGCAACGGGAAACCGCGACGCAATAAAAGCAAGCATCGAAACAATGAAGACAACCCAGACAACACGGCGGTAAACGCCGGATTCAGGGGCTCTCGACCCAGTCAACGGAAAAAGCCATTTAAAGGCAGCAGAGATGGACCGTCCAGCCTAAACAAGATTCTAGACAGATTATGTCGGATTCATGGCACCTCCGACAAACCTGAAATCACACCAACAGAGAATGCAGGGTCTTCAAGCAGGCCGACAAGCTAAACGTCGAACACAAGGGGAGGGAGACACCAAGTGAAGATGAGGATGAGCCTCGCCAGCCGAACACTGGGGGACAGAAAAAATTCCCACCAGAGGTCAAAACAGTGAACATGATTTACGTAACTCACATACCGAAGTGGAGGCGCAAACGCGCACTCCGAGACGTATACGCCGTGGAGCCCGTCACCCCCAAGTTCAACCCTTGGTCGGCCTGCTCGATCACTTTTGATCGCAGGGATCACCCGACTAGTATCCGGCACGGAGGATCGGCTGCCTTGGTGCTAGACCCAATAATTGACGGATACCATCTCACCCGAGTCCTTCTGGACGGCGGCAGTAATCTTAATCTGATATATCAGGACACCGTCTGCAAAATGGGGATAGACCCGACAAGAATCAGCCAAAGCAATACTACCTTTAAAGGAGTAATACCAGGCCCAGAGGCCCGTTGCACGGGCTCTCTAGTACTAGAGGTTGTATTCGGTTCTCCCGACAACTTCCGAAGCGAAAATTAACATCCGACATCGTTCCATTCCGAAGCGGCTATCACACACTACTCGGAAGAACGGCCTTCGCTCGTTTTAATGCAGTACCGCATTACGCTTATCTTAAGCCTAAGATGCCCGGTCCACGTGGCATCATCATAGTTAGCGGAAACACAGAGCGTTCCTTACGTGCGGAGGAATATGTGGCGGCTCTAGCAGCCAAACACTGAACGGCCTCTCCAACCAAAATAAATGATCGGTCGTCAAGACCGCGGACACGGTTAGATGAGTCCGGCGCACCACTAGCTGTAACAGCTCAGGTAAACCTGAGATTGGGTCGATGGATATCCCCCATAGGTGGTGCTAGGGGCTTCCCGCATGTAAGAAGGGCTACAGTTCGGCTTGACCCTATTTAGATTGCATTTTAATGGTTCATTAGGAATAACCAATTTTTTGCACGAAGACTTTCACCTGGGTTTTTCTCTTTTACAGATGATCATCGTGCTACACCCTTCCAGGATACGGCACAACGGAGACACAGGCGCAGACGTGCAGCAGGGCCCTGCTCAAAGGTTTCTTTTTAGATGAAGACCCTGTGTAAACCTTTTTTACTGTCTCTTGTTGCTTCACACCCTCCGGATACTCAACACAACCGAGAGGGATGCTGGCGTTATTGGCATTTTGTCACGTCAGACTAATGCACGTACCTGGAAATTCAGGGCTCATTATCGAGGGCGTTACTCAGCCCAGTATATGTTGTAAAGTCCGAATACCTTAGGGAGTGTTCGGCGTCGCGAGTTTGGCCTTATATGCATCAGCTCCGGATCATGTCTTTGGTCAATAGTTGGGTTTGCCCGGCTCCCGTGTTTTGCTACTTTACGTTCCGCTCTATCGGCTAAGGTGGCACCAGGAGAACTACTGCGATTGTGCCCTGGTTCATCTGGATGAGCACCTCAGTAGAGAAAGCCGAAAACTGACTGTCATGATAAAGCGCGAGACTAGTCAACCACTCGATGACTCAGCGGAATCTTCGTGATTCCTCCTCATTAACGAAGGACCGGTTTCCTGGTCATGTATGTACGCGCACCGTATTCAGATGAGCGCGGAAGTACCAGGGGCTATATAGTAGCCCCACCGTCAAACTCCTATGGCTAAGTGAAAGTGTTAAAGCTATATAGTCCGATTGCCTTGTGATACGTCTCCAACGTATCTATAATTTTTTATTGCTCCATGCTATATTATCTTCTGTTTTGGACATTATTGGGCTTTATTATTCACTTTTATATTATTTTTGGGACTAACCTATTAACCGGAGGCCCGGCCCAGAATTGCTGTTTTTTGCCTATTTCAGAGTTTCGCAGAAAAAGAATATCAAACACAGTCCAAACGGAATGAAACCTTCGGGAACGTGATTTTCGGAACGAATATGATCCAGGAGACTTGGACCCTACGTCAAGGAAGCTTCCAGGAAGCCACGAGGTAGGGGGCGCGCCTACCCCCCTAGGCGCACCCTCCACCCTCGTGGGCCCCACGTTGCTCCACCGACGTACTCCTTCCTCCTATATATACCTACGTACCCCCAAACGATCAGATACGGAGCCAAAAACCTAATTCCACCGCCGCAACCTTCTGTACCCGTGAGATCCCATCTTGGGGCCTTTTCCGGAGCTCCGCCGGAGGGGGCATCGATCACGGAGGGCTTCTACATCAACACCATAGCCTCTCCGAGGATGTGTGAGTAGTTTACCTCAGACCTTCGGGTCCATAGTTATTAGCTAGATGGCTTCTTCTCTCTTTTTGGATCTCAATACAATGTTCTCCCCCTCTCTTGTGGAGATCTATTCGATGTAATCTTGTTTTGCTGTGTGTTTGTTGAGACCGATGAATTGTGGGTTTATGATCAAGTTTATCTATGAACAATATTTGAATCTTCTGAATTCTTTTATGTATGATTGGTTATCTTTGCAAGTCTCTTCGAATTATCAGTTTGGTTTGGCCTACTAGATTGATCTTTCTTGCAATGGGAGAAGTGCTTAGCTTTGGGTTCAATCTTGCGGTGTCCTTTCCTAGTGACAGTAGGGGCAGCAAGGCACGTATTGTATTGTTGCCATCAAGGATAACAAGATGGTTTTTTTATCATATTGCATGAATTTATCCCTCTACATCATGTCATCTTGCTTAAAGCGTTACCCTGTTCTTATGAACTTAATACTCTAGATGCATGCTAGATAGCAGTCGATGTGTGGAGTAATAGTAGTAGATGCAGGCAGGAGTCGGTCTACTTGTCTCGGACGTGATGCCTATATACATGATCATACCTAGATATTCTCATAACCATGCTCAATTCTGTCAATTGCTCAACAGTAATTTGTTCACCCACCGTAAAATACTTATGCTCTTGAGAGAAGCCACTAGTGAAACCTATTGCCCCCGGGTCTATTTTCCATCATATTAATCTCCCGACAACAAGCTATTTCTTTTGCCGTTTTTATTTTGTTTACTTTACTTTGCATCTTTATCACAAAAATACCAAAAAGATTATCCTATCATATCTATCAGATCTCACTCTCGTAAGTGACCGTGTAGGGATTGACAACCCCTTATCACGTTGGTTGTGAGGATTTATTTGTTTGTGTAGGTGCGAGGGACTCGCGTGTAGCCTCCTACTGGATTGATACCTTGGTTCTCAAAAACTAAGGGAAATACTTACGCTACTTTGCTGCATCACCCTTTCCTCTTCAAGGGAAAACCAACGCAGTGCTCAAGAGGTAGCACCTTGTTCGCTGCGCTATCACCTCCTTAATGGACCAAGACGTTGGGTCAAGTGTGAATACGCGCTTTTCTGAACACCCCCGCATTATATGCGTGGGGGCTGAAGCCGACGACTGCAAACTTTCAGGTTATATACATACATAAACGGCCACACAAGAGGCATCATAATACTTTCAGGCAAAAGTATAAACACAGCCTTTATAATCCAAATAGCATTGTTTTTACAATTGGGATACATGTCACTCGAACATGATACTCTTCGAGCACTGAGCCTCTATTAAACGAGTGCCTTCTAGGACTTCTTCAAAATAGTGCTCGGCCGAGACCTGGCCTACGGCCGAACCCCGGGTTGCAATAGCGGTGGCCTCCATCTCTGCCCAGTATGTCTTAACATGGGCATGAGCCATCTGCGCACCCTCTATGCACGCCGACCTCTTTACAGCGTCGATATGCGGCACAGCACCAAGGAATCGTTGCACTAAACCAAATTAACTATTCAGCCTTGGTCCCTTCAAAGATGATCCATGACAGACCTCATGGCAAGTCCGGACAACCTATGGAGCTCGACCCACTCGGCCATTTGTTCATTTAACAGTAGCGGACGCGTTGGAGCACTGAACTGCGACCAGAACAACCTTTCCACTTCATGATCTTTCTGATATTTGAAAAACTCAGTCGCATCAGCAGCACTCATTGCCAAGTCCAAGTACGCGTCTGCAGCACTCCATAATTGATCCAGAGGGGCATACTTGGGATCTCCGAACTTCGTCCGCAACAAAAAGGGCTTCCCAGCCGTGATATCTCCGGCTTGTCGGAGCTCCTCCTTCGCCGCTCTGATTTTAGAGCGGGTTTCCTTGGCTGCTTCCATGGCTTTCTTCAGGTCAGCCGCTTTCACTTGGCTTTCCTTTTCAAGAAGCTCATATCGGCCGGCGGCATCTTTCAGCTCAACAACCATCTTGGCTATTTTATCTTCGCTCTGGCGATGAGCAGCCTGTTCGGCTCTTAACTCTTCGGCCGCCTTTAGGGCGGCCGCATCACTTCTCCTGGCTTGTTCCTTGGCTCGGGCAAGTTCCGCCCGAAGGGTCTCCACGGCGGCAGCTCCATCTGCAGTCACAGCATATTATAGATACTAGCATCATGCTCCTCTTAATATTTGTTGACCACCTGAAAATACATACCCTGTGCCTCGTCAAGCCGCTTGTTCACAAGCGCGATGTCGGCATCTGCCGCGTCAAGCTGCCGCCTCAGTTCGGCAAACTCAGCAGTCCGGCCAGCCACCGGACCCTCAGCCGCCTGCACATGAAAGCAGCGCGATCATTACCTGGGACTATGATCCTCTGTTTGCCGCCTCTGGACAGCAACCAGAGTCTCAGGGGCTACTATCTGTATAGAGCACACCTAACGTGTGCAGTACCGTCAATATATATATATATATATATATATATATATATATATATTACTTTGCGTACCTCAAAGCCTCTTATCAGGCTCGTAAAAGCTTCATGCAACCCACTTTTGGCGGATGACATCCTCTCAACCACCGTACCCATTAAAGTACGATGCGCCTCTGAGATAGCCGCTTGCTCCAGAGGACCCATCAGTGCGTCCGGTTGTGCACCAAACAGTCCCGGACTCTTTCTGTTGCTCTCCTTAGGAGCCGAATACTCCGGACTTCGGGTGGCCGAAGGGTTACCTTCTAGCCTTGGCGGATCAGGAGAAATCCTCCGTGATGACACCTCAGGGTCATCCGCGCCAGGAGGTGGGGAGATAGGGGGAGGCGTTTCGCTCTCCATCATCTTCGGAAGAAGATCCCCCGAAGACGAACTCTGTCGAGAAGGGCTACGAGCTGGACTGCAAGATATATATCTCGGTTATTGTCCTCGGCGATAAAGCAAGATATATTTACCAAAGTACTCTTGTTCACTTACAGCTCGGTGGAGGGCTGGCCCCCTTGCGAGCGCTGTACGGTAAGGACGCCCTCCGGGGCAGGGCCCCCTGGCGAAGGTTTCTTCCCTCGTTTGGAAACCTTCATTTCCAAGTCTTCAGAGGCGGTCCTTTTCCTTCCTTGGGGAGAGGGGATTCTAGATTCTTCTCCCCGATTATCCTCCTTCGCGGAGACACTAATTCCCCCCGGTTTGGATGAGTAATGTGTGAAGCCCGCTTTCGGCTTCTTTATTCCTCCCTTTATCTTCCCCTTATGGCACTTGATAAGGTGCGTGCTCAAGCATCCTGGCTAGTACAGGATCCGGTGAGCCTTCGGGAAGGGGGGCCGAACACCTGATCCTCTCCGCCTTTCTTATCCAGTCCTGGCCGAGAGCTATTTTTTTCAAAATGATGTTGTGACAAATAAAAAGACAGCATGTTCGGCCGCAGAATTACTTACGTGGGTATCTAGACGGTTGCAGTTGAGACCCGCATCCTCGGTGGTGTCCGGACACTTTATTCATGATCCGAAGAACAATCCATACATCTCTTCGAGCGTCACGCCGAAGAATTGTTGAATAGTTCGCGATCCTTCCGGGTTGAACTCCCACATACGGAGAGATCGACGTTGGCATGGCAGGACCCGATGAACTAGCATAACTTGCATTACCTTGACAAGACTGACATCCCTCTTGAGGAGATCTCGGATGCGACTTTGCAATGTCAGCACGTCATTAACTGGCCCCCAGTCCAGCCCCTTGTTGACCCATGACGCCAGTTGCGGTGGAGGGCCCGAGCGGAAGGCGGGAGAAGCTGCCCACTTTGTACCTCGGGGAGCTGTGATGTAAAACCACTCTCGCTGCCATAAGTTGGACACCTCCGGGAAGGAACCCTTTGGCCATAGAGCATCGACGCCTTTGCTTATTATGGCACCTCCGCATTCTGCGTGTCGCCCATCGATCGTATTCGGCTTCACATTGAAGGTCTTGAGCCATAAGCCGAAGTGTGGGGTGATGCGGAGGAAGGCCTCACACACGACGATAAATGACGAGATGTGAAGGATGGAATCTGGTGCTAGATCATGGAAATCGAGCCCGTAATAGAACATAAGCCCTCTAACAAAGGGATCAAGACTAAAGCCTAGCCCTCGGAGGAAGTGGGAAACAAATACGACACTCTCGTTGGGTTCGGGAGTGGGAATGACCTGCCCTTGAGCAGGCAGCCTGTGCGGGATTTCGGCGGTCAGATACCTGGCTTCCCTTAGCTTCTTGATGTCCTCCTCTGTGACAGAGGAGGCCATCCACCGACCTTGAAGGTTGGATCCGGACATGGTTGAAGGTCCGAAGCGCTTAGCCTGAGCCTTGGGTGTTGGAACTCGAGGTGGGGGAAGGCAAGGATCGAGCGTGAGAAGAAAAGGACAGGCAGTGGCCCCTTTATAAAGAGGGTGAATATCAAGCGTCCTCCGCGTGGCCGTTTGGAACTTGCGTAAAATCGAGGAGTCATACTAACAAGCACGATTGGGTTACCCACACCCGTATTGATGAGAATCCCGTGATAAGGGGAACACGATCTCTGCTTCGACAAGACGTGGCAATAAAACCGCCTCGCAACACGTGCAGTGGCAGGCTAGGAAAAATGGTTCGTAATGACCGGACCACGGCAGGATGTCACGTTATGAAAAGTTGTCAGCAGATTAGATTTGTGGAATATTATACTCTCTACGGTGGTATGTGGAATTTGTTTTACAGAGCCGGACACAATCCTTGTGTTCAAAATCTTCTATGGAGCATTTGGAGAAGGAACCCGCCTTGCAATGCCGAAGACAATCTGCGCGCCGGACTCATCGTCATTGAAGCCTGGTTTAGGGGCTACTGAGGGAGTCCTGGATTAGGGGGTCCTCGGACAGCCGGACTATATACTTTGGCCGGACTGTTGGACTATGAAGATACAAGATTGAAGGCTTCGTCCCGTGTCCGGGTGGGACTCTCCTTTGCGTGGAAGGCAAGCTTGGCGATTCGGATATGTAGATCTCCTTCTCTGTAACCGACTCTGTGTAACCCTAGCCCCCTCCGGTGTCTATATAAACCGGAGGGTTTAGTCCGTAGGATGAGAACAACAATCATAACCATAGGCTAGCTTCTAGGGTTTAGCCTCTATGATCTCGTGGTAGATCAACTCTTGCAATACTCATATCATCAAGATCAATCAAGCAGGAAGTAGGGTATTACCTCCATCGAGAGGGCCCGAACCTGGGTAAACATTGTGTCCCCCGCCTCCTGTTACCATTAGCCTTAGACGCACAGTTCGGGACCCCCTACCCGAGATCCGCCGGTTTTGACACCGACAGTCTTCATCACACAAGAAGAGCTCATCTGGCAAGGCTCGTGCTTTTGTTGGCAAGGAGATGGATTCAGAGGAGGAGTCTGCTTCTGAGGAGGCAGAGGTGGAGTCTGAGGAGGAGTCCGACTCTGGCGTTGCAAGTCTGGCTCTAGCTACAGCCTACGTTGCCAAGTCCATCTTCAACACTGAAGACAATGGCTCCATCACCAACGTTGATGCTAATGACAAGGACGACTCCGCTCCCACCTACTGCTTCATGGCACGTGGTGCCAAGGTAAACTCACGCGATGCTTACTTTCAAACATCAAGCGAAGATGACTCTGATTGTGAATCCAAACCCAGCTACAAAACACTTGCTAAAATTGCAACTGAACAATAGAAAGCTATGGAACATATTAAAAAACTATTAGACAAAAGCGATGACCTGTTGGACGCGGAAATGACCCGATCTCAGTCCTTAACTGAAGACATAAAAAATCTTCATGTTAAGTATGAGGAACTTGAAAGTCGTCATGAAACGCTCTCAACAACTCATGAAAAGCTTTCCTACGATTATCTTCAAAGGAAGCAATAACTTGAGAAATTGAGAGCGGCTCATGAAGATCTTCAAAAAGAGAATGAGTCACTTCGCGCTCAACAGATCGGTCCCGCTCAGGAAGGATTTGAACCTCCATGTCTAAAATGCCTTGAGCGTGATAACGCTACTTCTGTTGCTGAATGTTCTACTGGTGCTACTGGTGCAATATCTTCAACTGTTGATGTGGTAACTAACCCCTCTGCTGAGGATGCCACTACTATTGCTGATGAAAATGCTAGGTTGAAGACATTGCTTGAGACAGGGATGTACAAAAGTCTCAAAGGGCATCAGACACTGTGCGATGTCCTCAAAAAGCAGATTCTGAACCGAAACCCTAGAAAAGAG
The DNA here is from genome assembly GCF_018294505.1 of Triticum aestivum. Classification (NCBI taxonomy): domain Eukaryota; kingdom Viridiplantae; phylum Streptophyta; class Magnoliopsida; order Poales; family Poaceae; genus Triticum; species Triticum aestivum. The sequence continues at coordinate 468,298,240 of NC_057808.1, forward strand.
GGTGTTGGGTTCGAGAGGAAAATGAATCTTGATGGCTCTTACTAGAAGCCTGAGCAGTACCCCAAAACCACATGGGTTGCTGCAAAGGGACCTTCAGTGGATCCATCCACCTTATCTGGCTTCACTTGTGCTAACCCAATTATCATTGATGAATCCTTTAATGCAAACTATAAACTGTTTAAGAATCAGAATGGTGAAGTGTTTGCCAGGTATATTGGTACTAACTACAGGAATGGACCACCTATGAAGAAGATCTGGGTGCCGAAAAAGTGTCTTGAGAATCTTCCTGTGAATGTCATCATGACACCACAAGGGAAGAAGACAAACCCCAGACCAAAGGCTTCATATGGCCCAAAGGCTTCATACAGACACAGGACTCACCTGAGTCACCCTAACGCCAATGTTTTGCAGGGAAATCATACTCAAACTTATGAATATGAACGCGTGTCATCAAACCGCTATGTTCATAAGACTAAGAATTATTCTGCTTATTCATATGAGTAATACTCACCTCCTGCAAGGCTATTTGCTAGGGCTCCAAAGCCAAAGTTCTCAGATGCTGCACTTAGACTTATTGCTTCTAAGCCACCCCTGAAAATGTGGGTGGTTAAGAAAAATTAACCTTCTTTTGCAGGGAAGGGTCTCCAGCCAGAAATCAAAGGCGTCCGATGCTTTTGCTGGGGATCTAAAACATCTTGTAGGGCGCAAGATAAAATGCCCAAATGGTCTTACTATGTATTTTGTTCCTGAATCGCTTGCCAATCATCCTATCAGTCCTAACCTTGATCTGAGGTTTGATAATCCTCTTGTGCGTCAATTGTTTATGCTTCACAATACTCTTGGTGAAGCCTATCCCCCTAACTGTACTGTAGGGTATGACACCTCATGCTTCAGAATGGATTATGGACAGCGGATGCACTAATCATATGACTGGTGATCGAAGTCTTCTCATGGACTCAACCTTACGTCCATCTGACAAGAGTCACATCACATTTGCTGACACTAGTAAAAGCATGGTATTGGGTCTAGGTAGAGTTGCAATCTCAAAGGATCATCACATGGATAAAGTGATGCTTGTTGAATCCCTTGGTTTCAACTTAATGTCTGTCTCAATGCTTTGTGACTTGAACATGATTGTGATATTTGGAAAATATCGTTGCCTTGTACTAATGGAATCTGACAAGTCTCTAGTCTTTGAAGGGTATCGAAAAGATGATTTGTACATGGTAGATTTCTCAGCAGGACCACAGCTGGCCGTATGTCTTCTAGCAAAGGCTTCAGAGTGCTGGCTCTGGCATCGAAGGCTAGGACATGCGGGCATGAGGAATCTGTACACTCTCGCGAAGAAGAAACACGTCATAGGCATCGAGGGCGTCAAGTTCAAGAAGGATCACTTATGCGGTGCCTGCGAAGCTGGAAAGATGACGAGGGCCAAGCACCCCTCGAAGACAATCATGACGACATATCAACCCTTCGAGCTGCTACACATGGACTTATTTGGCCCTACTCACTACTCTACTCTCACCACTACTGCTTGTCTCTATGGCTTCGTCGTTGTTGATGATTATTCAAGATATATGTGGGTGCATATAATCCTCTACAAGACTGAAGTGCAGGATGTCTTCAGACGCTTCGCCAACCGTGCCATGAATAACTATGGCGTCAAGATCAAGCATATCAGAAGTGACAACGGCACAGAGTTCAAGAACTCCGGCCTCGACCTTTACCTGGATACATTGGGCATCACTCATGAGTTCTCCGCTCCGTACACTCCTCAGCAGAATGGCATCGTGGAACGCAAGAACCGAACCCTCATTAAGATGGCTCGGACGATGCTTGATGAATACAAAACTCCAAGAAAGTTCCGGCCCGAAGCCAGTGATACTGCATGCCATGTCATCAACCGTGTTTATCTTCACAAGCTTCTGAAGAAGACATTCTATGAACTCCTGACTGGTAAGAAGCCAAATGTCAGTTACTTCAGAGTATTTGGCGCAAGGTGCTGGATCAAGGATCCACATCACACTTCAAAATTTGCACCAAAAGCACATGAAGGTTTTATGCTTGGTTTCAGAAAGGATTCGCACTCCTACATAGTCTTCAACCTCTTTCACTATAAAGTGGTTGAAACTGTAGATGTGCGGTTCGATGAGACTAACGACTCACAAAGAGATCACATGCCAAATGTGCTAGATGAAGATCCACCTAGTGAATCCATCAAGCTCATGGGAACTGGAGAGATCATACCTTCTGAGGCACAGGCTGAAGAGGAACTCGTCATTTCTGCACCTAATCAACCTGAAGCCAATGCTCAGCTTGAAGACAATCCTCCCAACGATGACAATGATCAGCAAGAGCAAAATCTTCGTCCAGTTCATCCTCGTGTTGCAAATGAAGTACAGATTGAGAAGATAATTGATAGCATCAATGCACCAGGTCCACTCACTCGTTCAAGAGCAACACAACTAGCAAATTTCTGTGGGCACTTTGCATTTGTCTCAATATCAGAACCCATGAAAGTTGCTGAAGCCTTCATGGAACCTGAATGGATTCAAGCTATGCAAGAAGAGCTTCAACAGTTCAAGCTGAAGAATGTGTGGGAACTAGTCAAGCGTCCTGACCCTCGCAAGCACAACATAATAGGCACCAAATGGATATACCGCAACAAGCAAGATGAGCATGGTCAAGCTGTCAGAAACAAGGCTTGTCTCGTTGCTCAAGGATACACTCAAGTTGAAGGGATAGACTTCGATGAAACATTTGCTCCTATGGCTAGGCTTGAAGCCATTCGCATACTGCTAGCCTATGCAAACCATCATAACATCCTTTTGCATCAGATGGATGTGAAAAGTGCTTTTCTCAATGGCAAGATTGAAGAAGAAGTGTATGTTGCACAACCACCTGGCTTTGAAGATCCAAAACATCCTGATATGGTATACAAGCTTAACAAGGCATTGTGTGGCCTCAAACAAGCCCCTCGCGCTTGGTATGACACACTCAAAGACTTCCTGAAGAGCAAAGGCTTCAAACCTGGTTCCCTGGATCCCACACTCTTCACGAAGACATATGATGGTGAACTGTTTGTGTGCCAAATATATGTGGATGACATTATCTTCGGCTGCACTAACCAGAAATACAGTGATGAGTTTGGACACATGATGCAAGAGCAATATCAGATGTCCATGATGGGTGAACTGAAGTTCTTCCTTGGTCTTCAAATTCGTCAGCAGAGCAATGACATCTTCATATCTAGGAGAAATACCTCAAAGACTGCCTGAAGAAGTTTGGAATGCAAGACTGCAAAGGTTACAGGACGCCAATGCTAACCAAAAGTCATCTGAGTCCTGACGCCAATGGTAAAGAGTTCGATCAAAAGGTATACCGCTCCATGATTGGTTCTTTACTTTATTTATGTGCATCTAGGCCAGATATCATGCTTAGTGTTTGCATGTGTGCCCGATTCCAAGCGGCACCAAAGGAATCGCATCACTTATCTGTGAAGCGAATTCTTCGATATTTGGCTTACACCCCAACAATAGGATTATGGTATCCAAAGGGCTCTGAGTTTGATCTAGTTGGATTCTCGGATGCTGATTATGCTGGTGACAAGGTGGATCGCAAGTCTACATCAGGCACATGTCACTTTCTACACTTGTCTATTGGTCTTCAAAAAAGCAGAACTGTGTGTCTCTCTCCACTTCTGAATCTGAATACATTGCTGCTGGATCTTGCTGCGCTCAGCTTCTATGGATGAAGCAAACACTCAAGGACTATGGCATCCATCTGAAGCAAGTACCACTCTACTGTGACAATGAAAGTGCCATCAAGATTGCCAACAACCCAGTTCAGCACTCGAAGACAAAGCACATTGAAATTCGTCATCACTTTCTCAGAGATCATGTCATGAAGGAAGATATTGATATCATTCACGTCAACACTGAAGAGCAATTGGCAGATATCTTCACAAAGCCCTTGGATGAGAAAAGGTTTTGCAAGTTGTGGTGTGAGCTAAATATCTTGGAATCCTCGAATGTCCTGTGATTAGGCACACATCCTAACACTTATGCATGTTGATGACTTAGATGTGCAACACACGAAGTAATGTATATCTTCAATCAATGAAGACTTACACTCTGAGTGTGAATACATTAATGCGGAATTTGACTTCGGAGCGCCACGATAATTGTGCGCCGTGTCTGGGTCTAATACTTCCTATACGGTGGGTAACGCCACCACCAAATTCTTGTTTGGAGTGTTTTCTCTTGGCGTTACATTTGCTAAGTCTTCGCGTTTGATTTATCTTCAACATTGATTTGTCGTCATGATGATCTTCACTTTGATGTTTTAGTCTCACTCAGATATATACATATATTTGTGTTCTGCCCTCTACATCATTCACTTATAGCTATGTCTTCTCGTTTGAATCTTTTGAACTAAGTGAATGTGATCGGAGCCTAACCTCTTCTATGCTTCTTCCTCAAATTCTATCTATCCAAATCATATGCATTCTATTGAAACCGTCGAATGTCTTCTCTGCGTCCTTGTCAGCAGAAGATATAGAGACAAACATTGAATCTATTTTAAATGCTCAATCCTTATTGCCTGAAACCCGAAGAATCCGGAACGACCACCCGACAGTCCAGGCGTGCATGGGAACATGGAACAACTTCCAATGTGTTGCATGTTCGCCACGTGTCCCTCAGATGTGAACCGCCAGGGGCACCTGCGTAATTGCGCTGTGCTGTCCCTCTCCCTATAAATGCACATCACATCGCGGTCAAAATCTTTCTTTCACCTCTCCTCCTCGACAAACCCTAGCGCCGCCGCTAGCTCTCGACGACGCCGGCGACGAAGCGCTTAGCTGCTGTGACCTCACCGACGCCGTCCTCACGCCGACCGCGGACCTCGTCTTCTCCGCCGCCGCCGTAGGTGTCCTCCGTCGCCAAGTTAGGGCACGGAAGATCGAACTGCTCGGCCTCCTCTCTACTCCGTCTAGCAGTTCTTCGTGTGGTAATTCAAACTCACTTTTTACTGCCGTTTTGATCCGATAGATTCATCTTTCTTCACCAAAAGTGGTTTCTGAGGCCACAAATTTGGATCTATCCTGTTCTGCATCTCATAATATGCCTAGTATATTCACTTATGCTTCACACATAGTTAGATTCCTCACTTGTACCTATTCTTGGATTCGTACAAATCTGGAACCAACTCTTAACATATAAGTGAATGTCTTCGCGCTATGAGGTCAATGTCTTCAAACTGATTTATATTCAAAATCTTCTGAGAATGCATATGACCTGTTCCCCTTCCCTCGCATCTCTAATGCTGTCACAGGTACATGTCCATGGGAGAATCCGTTGGTTCTCATAGTCTGCATTCATTTGCAGAGTTCTTACAGCATCACATCAATTCTCCCGAAGCTAGTTCTTGTCTGACCAGCAGATGGAAGACTTCGACAGCTTTGAAGCCATTCAGTCTGAACTTCATGGCAACTGAAAAATCAGCTAGAAAGGGCGGCAGACAGCGCCGTGGGAATACATCCAAAGATTTGCCACCTGACCTGTATGAGGTGTACAAGGTTGACCCAGAAGAAACCTATGGCGAACGCAAGACTCAGATCCAATGGATTCGCAGATACTGGGCTGAACAATGGTTTCTGTACAAATTTGTGACTACAGAGTATGCTGAGAATAATGCCATCAAACGACCATGGGGAGATATTCTTTTAAAAAATCTTCCACCCAAGTCCAGAACTGAAGCCATTGCTCAAGGCTTCTATCCTTGCATGGTTCACGGACCACAGCCAGAGAATGCTGACCCATCTTCTCTGCTATGGTGCCGTGAAGACAATCTATTCAAGCGCAACTACAAGTTTGCCAAGGATTCTGCCGTAAAGAACAAGAAGAGTCTAGGATGCAATTTCAACCCAGGTCCTTCTGCTCCGCGGGCTGATGGCACACGTGATGCCAATCCCAATGTCATCGGCCCCTTCAACAACTTTGATGGTCTCCTCTCCTACATCGCCGCTCAGAGAGCCACAGTGGATCAGTCTGGAGATGAAGCTGATTCTGATGAAGCTCCTGCTCCGCCGAAGCCTCAAAAGCAAAAGAAACCAAAGGCTTTGAAACCTGCTGCTGCACCAACCACTTCGCGTGCGAAGCCTCTGGCCACTGCTCCTCCTGCACCAAGTGTGCATTCTGAAGATCTCTCTCGCGTCTTCAAGAAGAAAGAGAAGCCCCAGAAGAAAATTGTCAAGAGTTCTGGACAAGCCCTGACCCCAGCTGCCGTTCTGAGGGATGAGAACAAAGCCATTGATCTGTCAAGTGATGACGACCTTGGCGACGATGCTCTCGAGCTGCTGATAAAGAGCAAGCAAGAGGCGGAAATCTTCAACGATCTTCCCCTTTTCGATGTGGACATCCTGAACAAGTTCATTGATGAATGGTTGACAACCCAAACCTCAGTTTTGATGATCTTCAGCTCCCAATTGGCCTCAACGTCTCCTTCCATGGAGCCATTGCTCCTGAGCTGGCTCTAGCTCAGAGGATAGTTGAACTGAAGAACAAAATTGACTATGAAAAATCTCAGTTCAAGAAGCACATGGCCAAGCTCAGTGTGACTGATGTCAAAAACTTCAAGCAAATGATGCATGAGCTCAAGGAAGCGTTTCACAAGAAATGTGAAGAAGCAAAAGGTTTGCGAGAGCGAATGAAACAACTTGCTGCCAAATGTGTTTAGTCTTACAATGAAACCGAGAAGCGCAAGGCACTTGGGCGTCCTGGCATCGACCCCAAGATGGCTGCCAAGAAGAAGAAGCCTGTTGTGGCCCCAACTGAAGCATCCAGGCGGGAAGAACCTCGCATTGTCTTCCCGGCCAGCATGACAGGCTCGAAGCCTAAGGTCCCCAAAGCTGCTTCAGAGTTCAAGAAAACAAGGACAGCTGAAGCTGAAGCCAGAAAGCGCAAGTCCAAGAACACCATTGATGATGCTCCACCAACCAAGAAGAGAAAGACAAAGAAGAAAGATCGAGCTGCTCCCACAGAGCCCCTTGTTGTCGAGCCAACCTCAGTTGCTCGTCCTGCGTTCGCACACCAAGAGCGTCGTCTGATAGCTCACGAGCCTGCTACCACAGAGGCTCCTGAAGCTCAAGAAGATCCAGTTGTTGACCACACCACAACTGAAGACATTGGTCCCCAAGACAATGTAGATGATGATGAAGTCCTTCCTCAGATCGAGCACAAAATGGTATCATCGTCTGTTCTAACGAGCAGCGAACTCATCAGCATTGGTCGTCCTTTGACGCCAATTGCTCAGGATGATTCATGGGCTAATCACCCTCAAGACTCCCCCCGTGAAGAAGAATCACCAAGTACTCCCCAACTCAAGTCACCACTCTGGTGCTTGATGATGACGACTTTGAAGCCCAGCCAACTCCCTTTCCACAAGCGTCGCCCGTTTTTCATAGGCTTCGCAACGGACCGAGGCCCCAAGTCACTCTTTCGAGTGTTCCAGAAGGAGAAGAGCACCACCACTCAGTATCACGCCAAGTGTTTCCTGAAGCCACTCCAACTGTGAACATCTCAGAGTCTGAAGCCAAAGCTGTTGAAGACATTCCGGCTGCATCAGCCGATGAACAAGAAGAACCCCGTCAAGAAGAAGAACGCGTTGCTACACCCCCGTCCGACCAAGAAGTTGTTCTCGAGGAGAATGTGTCCGACCCTCCAGCTACTCAAGTGGAGGTTGATAACATTGAGGCAGCCACCAACACCAATACTGAAGCCAATGACGTTGTCATGGCAGAAGCAAATGTGGCGCCTGAAGTCAATGTGGCGCCTGAAGTTAATGAGCCTGAAGCTTCCAATGCACCTGAAGTCAATATTGCACCTGAAGCCATTATACCACTTGCAGCTCACGTCAACGCCGAAGCTCCTGTACCGCCTCCAAGGCCACACACTATCGAGCTGGCATTTGATTGCGGCCAACCTGTCATGGTTCGCTGGCCCATTCTGGTTCCTCCTCCTACTCCCGGACCTCAATTTGACTATCATGTGGAGCACAGGCCTCAGGTCCAGAAGCCAAAACCAAGGCTGCCAAGGTTTCCAGGTACTGCAACTTCACCAGGATCTTTCAATGTGAATGGCTTCATTGCACACAACACCTTCTTTGACAGCGACAAGAACCCATACTCAAGGCCAAGAATTTCATCTGATCGGTTCTGGAGCTATCAGCAACGCAGTTATTACTCTTGTGTTCTTTATGATCAAGGGTGCATCTTTCCCCATATGCGTCTAGACTGCGAAGCTATTGCTAGCCTGCCCTGCCTAGAAGAAGCCCTTGATTGTTTTAGAGATGCTGGTCTGCTGCAATTTGTGACTGATAAAGAGCACTGGAACGAAGAACTTCTGCTGCAATTCTATGCCACCCTCCATATTCGCGGCTACAACAGCGATCCGAAGACTTGGATCCTTGAGTGGATGACAGGTAATGTACACCACGAAGCCAAAGCTCTGGATATTATTGAGCTCACTGGCCCACCCACTCCAGGTGACCTCTTCGAGCCTGGTTGTCAGCTTCACCGCAATGCCTTGGAGAGCATCTTCCAGAAGCCTGAGCCCAACATGAGCCAAATGCTGAGCATGATGAAGCCACTGCCACGCGACGCTGAATATCCAAGGGAATTCTTTGTTGAATACCTAGAGTATCTGCCCCGCACTATTTATAATATTATCAGGCGAACTCTATGGCCTATCAAGGGATATTCTCCTGCAGCGAAGCTTGAAGGAGCAATGAAGACATTGGTTTTCTATATCTTCAATGGCATCTGCTTCAATGCTCAAGACTTCTTCATCAGGCAATTGGCTGCATCTGGCTCTGATCTCTTTGGTCTGAAGTTCTACGCTTCATGGGTTATGCGCCTTATCAAGCTTCACTCTGCTGTCAACTATCAGCCGTCTGCGCGCAACCATCTGATATTCTTGCCAGAGGTTGATCTGTCTGTCAAAGCCATATACCCAGAGCCTGCCAAGGAGCCCATTTATCTTCACAACACCGATCACCAAAGCTTCACTCAGCCCATTGAAGGAGTTCTGGCTGCCACTCATGTTTATCTGTTGGCTGGCAATACATGTGCACCTCATCGTGCCCATACTGAAGCCACTGAAAGCACAATTGCTACAAGGCCTCGGAAGCGTTCTCGTGTTCTCAACAACCGAGAGCTTCTCGTCGCCCTGCATCAAAAACAGGATAAGCATCACGACTGGCTGAAGCGTCAGATACAAAGCCTCTTGGTGGATGTCAATCGCATTTGCAACCTTGCCACCAAGAATGCTTTTGTCACTCATGAAACCTGTCGGAGGTCGTGGAAGAGTCTGACTTTTCTCAGTGCTGAAGCTGATCTTCAAGACGATGGCTTCACAGAGAGATTCAAATTTGACTCCACTCCTCCCAGAAACGCTATCTTGCGTCGGACTCCCTCACTTGAAGACTCTGACTATTCTTCCTCAGCTGCAACTGTTAATGCCAGAGTCATTGATGACAAAGATGATGCTACTTCACCACCTCCAATTTCGGCGCGTATCGACACTGCACCAAGTTCTTCTGCACCACCGAACCTCAACAACGACCCTGCTGCTTCACCTACTCCTCATGGGAATGAGTAGAGGCTCTATGTCTTCAAACCTTTTTGGTCCTTACTGACAAAAGGGGGAGAAGCATATGAGTTGATAGTCTTCAAGCGGGTCCATATGGGTGGTTGCTATACTTTTGCCAAGTTCTTACAACTCTCGCTTTTGATACTTCTGGTTCTTTGAGTTGTAACACTTAAACGTGATGGTCGTCTGCTACTTTTTCTGCTATTCTGTGATGCGATGATAAATTCCGCATGTGCGCTGATAAATCCCGCACGAAGTCATTTCGTAGACGTCCATTTCTCATTGTGCATGTCATTACCTTCGTTATATCCTTTCATGCATGATGAATTGTCTTCATTAGTTGAAGAGGATCTCCACAAGTACAACCTGCCATGTGCATTTGCATTCAAAGCAAAATACTTATATGCACATCTTTAGGGGGAGCCTTTTTGCTACTTATTAAGACAATATCTTAATCCTTTACAATTTCACATACTTTTATCCCCGTTGAAAACTTCAACCAGTTTGTCATCAATCACCAAAAAGGGGGAGATTGTAAGTGCATCTAGTGCCACCCCTAGTTGGTTTTGGAGTATTGACGACAAACCTGGTTGAGGGATAAATGTGTTTGTGAGAATTGCAGGATAACACAGGTAGTAGTCCCTCATTAATTCGGTTTACCTACCGGAGATGACCCCTAAAAATGTATGAAGACATTGAAGACAATGGTGGTATGTGAAGACAATCACATCGAAGCTTATGACTCGAGAAGACATTCACGTGAAGACTATGGAGTGCGAAGACATAGTTGTTTTGTAGTTTCCTTTTCTTATTTGTTGAGTCGTAGGAACCACCGTACTGTTAAGTGGGGTCCAAGTGAACAAAGTCAGAGTGACTGAAGTGATGCTCAACCAAATCCTATGTCTTCGAGCGAAGACAATGAGAGAAAATCTTATCCAGAGCTGGATGAGTCAGCTTTACTTGTAGCCCAAGTCAAGCTGCCGCGTGTGTTTGAAATCTGACCAGTGGAACACGTGTCAATTCCTTAGTGACCCAGGGTCATTTCGGACAAATCAGGTCGGGTTTCCTAGTGGCTATAAATAGCCCACCCCCTACACCATAAATTGGTGGCTGCTCAGAGTTAGTGCACGGCTTTTGTCGTTTGAGAGCAACCCACCACCGAAGCTTTTGAGAGAGAGAAATCCTTGCGAGGACAAAGCCCAAAACACCCAGAGCCAAAGAGTGTTAGGCATCACTGAAGTCTTTCTGTCCGCGTGACCTGAAGACTTGTTACACTTGAGGACTGTGAATCCTCCAGCCGGTTAGGCGTCGCGTTCTGAGCATCCAAGAGTCATTGTGGATTGCCAGTGAACAAAGTCTGTGAAGGTTTGGAAGTCTACCTTGAAGACTTACCAGAGTGATTGGGTGAGGACTGGGTGTCCTTAGCTCAAGGGGAATAAGTTGAATACATGGTCTTCTGAGTTGAATCTCAGCCTCCCTAAGCAGACGTACAGTTGTCACAGCAACTAGAACTGGTCCAACAAATCCTTGTCCTCACCAAGAGACTAGTTATATCTTTTCCCTCTCTTTACTTACAGTTTGTCTTCGTGAAGTCATTGTCTGCTTGAACTATCTGTTTGACTTCACTGTGTACCTTGTTCTGATTGGCTTCATACTATCTTCCATCCCGATCCATACTGCCTAGCTGCTAATAGTCTTCGTGCTTTCACGTCATTGAATACTTGACTATGGCTTGCCTAGTGTAGTCTACCTTCTGCTGCATGTTAATAGGTTCATTTCTATCGTTTGTTTTCGAAACTTCCATGTATTGAAGTCATTCATAAAAATCGCCTATTCACCCCCCTTTAGTCGATAACTAGCACTTTCAGTATGTGAACGTAGAGCTTATCACACCCGATCATCACGTGGTGTCTCGGCACGATGAACTTTCGCAATGGTGCATACTCAGGGAACACTTGTACCTTGAAATTTAGTGAGAGATCATCTTATAATGCTACCGTCGAACTAAGCAAAATAAGATGCATAAAGGATAAACATCACATGCAATCAATATAAGTGATATGATATGGCCATCATCATCTTGTGCCTTTGATCTCCATCTCCAAAGCACCGTCATGATCACCATCGTCACCGGCTTGACACCTTGATGTCCATCGAAGCATCGTTGTCGTCTCGCCAACTATTGCTTCTACGACTATCGCTACCGCTTAGTGCTAAAGTAAAGAAATTACATGGCGATTGCATTTAAAAAGATGGAAGGCCTTCTCCATTGGGACTTTGCTCCTGGATTGTCCCTGGCCGATCAGGTGAGACGTAAGTTTGGCTCTACGGTGCACTTCTCCCCCTCTCGGGACACCAAGGAATTCTTTTTGGTGGTCTCCTTCTCCTCGGCTTCATTTCCCCTCACGAATGACTCGGTTGGATTGGCTTTGCAATGTTGCATTGGGGGAGTTTGCTCTGGTTTCAATGTTGTTGCTCTTACCTCTCGATCATTACGTTTTTCTATGGCCAACAACAAGGTGGGGCATTTCATTTACGGTTTGAGGGATCGTGTCTGGCCAGACTTTGTATGCCATTTCCATCTGTTCAATGGTTGTTTTGCTAAACGCTATTCTGGTTCTCATTGGCATGCGGATCATGAGTTGGTCGAGATCTTGGATCGTCACCCTGTGGCCCTATCTGCTTCTCTGGATTTTTTACGTAAGGGGTAGTCCAACGATCCCTCGTCGGCCAAAGAACTCAGCAAGTTTAACCTTGTTAATCTGAAGCATTGGAATTTCTCTAATACGCATGATCATGAGGCCTCTTCTTCCTCGATGATTGATCGCCATGATGAACTTCAAATTCAATTTGGGACTATCTCACCGCCACCTCAGCAGCGTGGCATTAGCGCCTTACCCACTGATCGCCTAGCATTAATGGAGCATTATCTTTCCCAGGCGGAGTCAGAGGCCGATATGGTTATTGAGTGTATTTCTTTTGGGCAATTCAAATACCCTGTGCGTGCCCAGTACCCACCACTTCCGCAATGTTTTCTCCAGTCTGCTTTCCGATATGCCCCTCCCCATGACCTGTGGCCCCCGATGCTCAGCACTCAGGATAAGGCTGATTTAGCCCAGGCAGATTATTCCGTGGATGACATTAATTCTCTTGCCACTAACTGGGTTGCCCTTTGGCTAGATGCCTTCAATGGGGGCACTGCAGGATCGCTTGCCAAGCTCGACTGATATGCATTAACTGCTCGGGCCCTGATCATAAAACAGGGGATTGCCCAAAACGTAGCAGCCGTGACACTCGTTCCCTGCCTGGGTCAAACAAGGAGACCGCATTTATTCCCTCGCGATTTCTGGGCCATCCTATTTCCACCAAATGCATGACCAAAGCTCCAGCGAGGATCGTCCGATGTGATGCTTGTGGGTTCTATGGCCACATGGCGTCATCTTGCCGCAGAGCCGCTTTCCATAATAAGTGGAAATGGGTTGCAAAGGCAAGTATGCACCCCACCGCCCCCATTCACGCTTCAGCTTCCGCCTCGAGAACCCAACGGACCTCACCCCGTCCCATCCCATCGCCACAGTCTGCCTCTCTGCTGCAACTTGCGCCATTGTCGTCGCATCCACCTATCTTTGCGCTAGCTCACTCCCCTTTGCCCCGCTCCCCAACAATGGCAAACTTTCCACTGAACCCTGTGCCTTTCCTCCCGCCGGGTTTCGCCGTTGAGCCAGGGCCGGCAGATCGTCTCGTGCGCAGCGGCATGGTCGTTGGACCGGTTGCTCCTCTCAGCCATGAGTACCTGGCCATTGCAGAAGCCAGCGAGTATGTGCCCCTGCATCGCCGCGCCACTGTCCGCAATCAGGTCACTAATCTGCTTCAGGAATCGCAGCTTTTTACTACTGAGGTTAGTGATCACCCCTTTGGCATTGGGCTTTTTGGATTTGTGGACTCCTTTATGAGAGATACTGCTGTGAACACTCCGCTTGAGCTTGAAGACGAAGATCTGCTGATTACCTTCGTCCCGCATAATGAGGCTCTTAATCGTCGAGTTGCTCCATTTGGGCCTCAGGTTTGGATTATGTTGTTTGGTTTCCCGTATGATTATCAAACGGATTATTACATCAATAAGGCCTTGGGTGGATATGGTTCCTTGGTTTCATGGTATAATCCACGTCAGGATCGCAGATTCATCCTTCTGAAAGCCAGGGTAATTAGTTTGCGCCTCATCCCCAAGAGCTTTGTGGTATGGCAGCTTGGCGGTGCGCGTGATAGCTGGACAGTTGTAGTCACCATCCTCCGTAGCAATGACTGGAATGGCCTCCTCCCTGACGTCCCTGCTGCACCTGAGGAACAGCCACCCCCTGATGGCAACCCGCATCCGCAGTTTGGCCCTGAACTCACTGCAGAACAGCTCTATCAGCAGCAAGTTCATAACAGGCTCGTTCAGAATGGTGCACCTGCAGCTGGCAACAATGCGGCCCACCAGGTGGATGACAATGCTGGTTGGGGCGCTTGGGATGCGCCCGCTGCTCCTCCACCCCCGCAAATGGCGCCCCATCTAGTGAACTATCAAGCCTGGCTTGCTGCGCAGGGTCTGACAGTGCAACATGGATTAGTTCCTGAAAACAACGTCACTGACAATGCACTCCAAGCTTGGAATGATTTGATCACCCAATCTGACAGCTCTAGCTCGACTCAGTCTGACCCTTTCGTCCTGGCTGTTCCAACAATGCAGTTGTCTGACAGTGCAAGCTCTGATTCTCTTACCATCTCACTGGAGATCCATGACCAAGGTGTCAGATTTGGCTTATCTGCTCAAGGTGATGAGATCCTCTCCAGGCTGCTGAATGACCCAATCCCTCGCCTGAATCTCAACGCCTTCATCTTTCAAGTTGTTAGTCCAATGCTTGCAACATTTGGGCCTTGGAGGGAGGGGTTTGGTCTAAGAACAAACACGGTTCAGTTATCTATTTTGGTCACACAGGATTCTACTGGTCTGAACTTTTCCCAACAATCAAGCTCTACTTCTGTTGTGGTACCTTCCTCAGTCATCATCGAGGAGCTATCTGAACATGCTCGCTTGGACACCAACAATGAGCCTGCCATGCTGCCCAACACTGATGACGCCTCTATGGATACAGAACAAGTTGCGCACACTTCAGCACCTCCTGTGATCTCGGAGGCAACTGCTTCTAGGACCATCACTGGTCCGCGCTCCCGTATGGCCAGGACTGCTGCACCTATTTCTACATCTGAAGTGCGCCGCAGCCTCCGCTCCAACAAGTATGATGGGTTCAAGGTACCCCCCTCTCTGACATTCGCAAGCACACTTCCAAAGTTAAGCCTCGGGTCATTCCGTCTATTGGCACATCAGCTTCTGCTGCTTCTTCTGCTGGTGAGATCCCACCACCAACTCCTATAGCTACTCTGCAATCCATTGGAGTTAACAGGTGTGCTATACCTGCTGCTGAACTTTCTGAAGAAACCCTGCTTTCTGAACCTGCCGCGGTGTCTAAGCTTTCTGCTCCTCTGACTGACATGGCTGACCACGGAGAGGATCTCTCCCACAACTCTGCTTAATCTTTGGAGTTCTCGATGCCGCTGTTGAGCTGCCGGAATGTGCTCTCATGGAATATTCGGGGGCTCAATTCTGAAAAGAAGCAACTGGCTCTGAATAATGCTATCTCTACCAGTGGTTGTGCTATCGTTTGCCTTCAGGAGACTAAGATGCCTGCGGTTACTTTTGCTTTTATCAAAACTTGCTGTCCTAGACAATTTGATCGTTTTGCTTTTGTCCCTTCACGAGGCGCTTCTGGGGGGTTGCTAACGATCTGGAAAAGTTCGGTCTTCTCTGGTTCGGTTATTTCGTCTGATCCATTTGCGCTAGCCATCGATTTCATTAGCACACAATCCTCTCAGCGTTGGACGTTAGTTAATGTGTATGGGCCTTGCACTGGTACTGACAAAGATGTTTTCACGCAGTGGTTGTATGACGTTCAAATACCCAGTAATCAAGACTGGTTACTTTTGGGTGACTTTAACTACATGCGAGCCTCGGACAATCGTAATAAACCTGGGGGTAATATTCATGACATGATTACATTCAATGACATAATTCGTAAGCAGCAACTGATTGAGCTTCCGGTGAAAGGGAGAACCTATACTTGGAGCAATATGCAGAATGACCCGCTACTTGAGCAGATTGACTGGTTCTTCACTTCCTTGCATTGGACCAACGCATACCCTAAGACGCTCGTTAAACCCCTCGGCAAGCCTGTTTCCGATCACATCCCTTGCGTTGTCTCTATCGAGACCAAAATCCCTCGTTCCAAGCTATTTCGATTTGAATCCTACTGGATCCTACATCCAGGTTTTATGAACACTGTTCGTGAGGTTTGGGAACGGCCAGTTGGGGACACTAATGCTGCCACGGTCCTTTGTGAAAAATTCAAAGCTCTTCGACACACTCTCAAAATCTGGAGTAAGAATATTTCTCGTCTTACAGTGGCCATCACGAACTGTAACGTTGTCCTTGCGGACTTAGACGAGCTGGAGAATAAACGAAACCTTTCAATCCCAGAAATGAATTTCAGCCGAATCCTAAAGTCACACTTGCTGAGACTGCTCAAATATCAAAAACTCTATTGGAAGAAGCGCTGTACTATTCGTTGGATCAAATTCGGAGATGAAAACTCAAAAAATTTCCAAGCAGTGGCCACGGAACGCTATCGACAAAACAATATCTCTTCCTTCACACTTGAGGATGGCACACTGGTTGACAATCATCCTGCAAAAGAAGCCCTCTTGTTTCAAACCTACAAAAACCGACTGGGGACGGTCTCCCCTTCAGATATGAAATTTGATCTTCCAACCATCATCCCCCGTGCCAACAATCTCGATCAGCTCACCACTCCTTTTACCCATGAGGAAATTGACAATGTGGTCAAAGGTATGCCTCCTGACCGCGCACCCAGCCCAGATGGTTTTAGTGGGGCGTTTTTGAAAGCATGTTGGCCCATCATTCGACACGACTTCTATGCCCTATGTGAGCAGTTCTATGAAGGTGCGTTAGATGTGACAAGTATCAATGATGGTCTCATCACACTCATACCTAAGATCAACTCTCCAGAGACGGTCAACGACTTCAGACCCATTACTCTACTTAATTGCTGCCTCAAGTTAATTACCAAGCTGCTAGCAGATAGACTTCAACGTGTCATCCTCACCCTTATCCACCGCAATCAATATGGCTTTATTAAAGGGTGCACCATACAGGATTGTCTGGCTTGGGCATATCAATATCTCTATCAATGTCAAAGCTCGGGTCGGCCAATCATTCTTCTTAAGCTTGACTTCTCCAAAGCATTCGATACTATTGCACACGAGCCGATGATTCACATTATGCAACAAATGGGTTTTAACGACAAGTGGATTTCCTGGATCAAGTGCCTCTTCTCTTCGGGTCGATCGTCCGTCCTTCTTAATGGGGTCCTAGGCCGACAGTTCCTTTGCCGATGCGGTGTGCGTCAAGGTGATCCTCTGTCCCCCCTCATCTTTGTCCTCGCAGCTGAGCTACTTCAAGGTGCGGTCAATGATGCTTTCCGTCGTGGTGATATTAGCTTACCTTTCCCCTGCAATGGGCAAAATGACTACCCAGTGATCCAATACGCGGACGACACCCTCCTTGTTTTGCCAGCCTGCCCACAACAAGCTACCCGTGTCAGGAACATCCTTTCCGACTATGCATCCTCAATTGGCCTCAAGATTAACTTTCATAAATCCACGCTCATACCAATCAACCTGGACGCAAGTACAACGACTAGCCTAGCCGCTATTTTCGGCTGCAGTGTAGGTACAATGCCTTTCACCTACCTTGGCCTACCGCTCGGCACTACAAAACCAACCATCCAGGAATTCATGCCTCTAGTTTGCAAAATGGAGCGTCGCCTCACTGCCACGATTGCCATGATGTCCTATGGCGGTCGTCTCTCCTGGCTCAATGCATCTGTCACATCCCTTCTGGTGTTTGCCATGTGCACGCTCAAGTTCCCTCTGAAACTGATTGAAATTCTAGACAAGATTAGAAGGAGATGTCTCTGGACAAAGAAAACCGATCAAGGTGACAAATGTAATTCGCTAGCTGCCTGGGAGCTGGTGTGCAAGCCCAAGAGTAAAGGTGGGTTAGGAGTGATCAACATTAAAATCCACAATGATGCCCTCTTGTTGAAATTTCTGCACAAGTTCTATAACAAACTGGACGTACCATGGGTTACCATGCTTTGGGATAATCAGTATGTCCACCAGGTGCCTCATGCGGTTGATTTTGTCGGATCTTTTTGGTGGAAAGACATTCTCAAGTTAACGCCCATTTACCGGGGAATCACCCGTGTCCAAGTAGTTGACGGCTCGACTACGCTGCTCTGGAAGGACCTGTGGTCAAATGATGTGCTCCAATCATCACACCCGCGTGCTTTTTCTTTTGCTCTGCATGAAGACATGACGGTCGCTGACTTCTGGGCCAACACAGAGCTGCATGAAACCTTTCACCTGCCACTGTCCGCCCGTGCTCTCAGTGAGGTGCAAGATGTCCAACATGCAGCATCCAACATGCACCCATCGACAACAATTTCTGATGTCTGGCACTACGCTTGGGGTGCCACTGAGTACAGACCAAAAGACTACTACAACAGCTTCTTTCGTGATGCAACAGCTCATCCCGTTTTTCGGCTCCTTTGGAAATCAAACTGTACGATGAAAATCAAAGTGTTTGGATGGCTACTCCTACAGGACAGATTGAACACTCGTGACATGCTGAGGAGAAGACACTATGACATTGGGGATGATTTCACATGTCTCCTTTGTGGGCAAAATACGGAGGAGACTCTCGAGCACATGATCTTCACTTGCCAATTCAGCGAAAGATGTTGGGCCAAGCTACGTATTGACTGGCCTGATTTTCAGAATAGATTCACTGCGTTGCAAAACGCACAACCCAATTGGCACAATCCTTTCTTCTTTGAAGTATTCTTCACTGCTGCCTGGAGTTTGTGGAAAGAAAGAAACAATAAACACTTCAGAGGTGTCGCCCCCAGCATTGCATCTTGGTTCCATCGATTCAAAGAGGACCTGGGGCTTCTGCAACATAGAGTTAAGGTTGCACATAGAGCTGTCTTGCTTTCTTACTGTGACACACTTAGTTGAGTCCTACTTTGGCTTTTCTTTCTTTAACATATATAGGGACAAAAGTGTATAACAGTGATCATGGCGTAGCTGCCCGCCCACGGTGGTCACACCAGGAGTGTGGTTGGATGTATGTGAGTTGTATGTCTATGTAAACACCCCATTTATATAGATATATGAAATATACAGTGGGAGTTCTCTCCCACTGTCAAGTTCCTCAAAAAAAAACTCTGTTACAAAACACGATCATCTCATACAATAAAATTTAGCATCATGTCTTGACCATATCACATCACAACATGCCCTGCAAAAACAAGTTAGACGTCCTCTACTTTGTTGTTGCAAGTTTTACGTGGCTGCTACGGGCTGAGCAAGAACCGTTCTTACCTACGCATCAAAACCACAACGATTTTTCGTCAAGTGTGTTGTAACCTTCAACAAGGACCGGGCGTAGCCACACTCGATTCAACTAAAGTTGGAGAAACTGACACCCGCCAGCCACCTATGTGCGAAGCACGTCGGTAGAACCAGTCTCGCGTAAGCGTACGCGTAATGTCGGTGTAACGCCCACGATGCGTATGCGAATGCAATGCACATGATGACATGATAAGAAAAAGCATGACATGACAAAATACAAAACGAAAAACAAAACCCGACAACGGAGGGAAAACATATCACATAGCCGGAAATGGCAAGGGTCGGAGTTACAAATATGGCAAGTAACATGCGGGGTGTTACAGTCGGTTCGGGCCGCTTCATCCAACAATACCACCGAATCAAAGTATGACATGCTGGTAAGCAGTATGACTATTATCGCCCACAACTCTTTGTGTTCTACTCGTGCATATAATATCTACGCATAGACCTGGCTCGGATGCCACTGTTGGGGAATGCAGTAATTTCAAAAAAATTCCTACTCACATGCAACATCATGGTGATGCATAGCAACGAGAGGGGAGAGTGTAGTCCACGTGCCCTCGTAGACCGTAAGCGGAAGCGTTATGACAACGCGGTTGATGTAGTCGTACGTCTTCACGATCTGACCGATCCTAGTACCGAAAGTACGGCACCTCCGCGATATGCACACGTTCGGCTCGGTGACGTCCCACGAACTCTCGATCCAGCTGAGTGTCGAGGGAGAGCTTCGTCAGCACGACGGCGTGATGACGGTGATGATGAAGCTACCGGCGCAGGGCTTCGCCTAAGCACTGCAACGATATGATCGAGGTGGATTATGGTGGAGGGGGGCACCGCACACGGCTAAGAGATCAATGATCAACTTGTGTCTATGGGGTGCCCCTCCCCCGTATATAAAGGAGTGGAGGAGGGGGAGGGCCGGCCCTCTATGGCGCGCCCTGGAGGAGTACTACTCTCACCGGGAGTAGGATTCCCCCCTTTCCTAGTTGGACTAGGAGAGAAGGAAGGGGGAGAGAGGGGGGAAGGAAAGTGGGGCGCCGCCCCCCCTTCCTAGTCCAATTCGGACCAGAGGGGGAGGGGGCACGCGGCCTGCCCTGGCTGCCCCTCTCTCTATCCACTAAAGCCCATTAGGGCCCATATACTCCCCGGGGGGTTCCGGTAACCCCTCGGTACTCCGGTATATGCCCGAACTCTCTCGAAACCTTTCCGATGTCCAAACATAGTCATCCAATATATCGATCTTTATGTCTCGACCATTTCGAGACTCCTCGTCATGTCCGCGATCATATCCGGGACTCCGAACTACCTTCGGTACATCAAAACACATAAACTCATAATACCGATCGCCACCGAACGTTAAGCTTGCGGACCCTACGGGTTCGAGAACTATGTAGACATGACCGAGAGTCATCTCCGGTCAATAACCAATAGTGGAACATGGATGCTCATATTGGTTCCTACATATTCTACGAAGATCTTTATCGGTCAAACCTCATAACAACATATGTTGTTCCCTTTGTCATCGGTATGTTACTTGCCCGAGATTCGATCGTCGGTATCTCAATACCTAGTTCAATCTCATCACCAGCAAGTCTCTTTACTCGTTCCGTAATGCATCATCCCGCAACTAACTCATTAGTCACATTGCTTGCAAGGCTTATATTGATGTGCATTACCGAGAGGGCCCAGAGATACCTCTCCAACAATCGGAGTGACAAATCCTAATCTCGATCTATGCCAACTCAACAAGTACCATCGGAGACACCTGTAGAGCACCTTTATAATCACCCAGTTACGTTGTGACGTTTGGTATCACACTAAGTGTTCCTCCGGTATTCGGGAGTTGCATAATCTCATAGTCATAGGAACAAGTCATGAAGAAAGCAATAGCAACATACTAAATGATCAAGTGCTAAGCTAACGGAATGGATCAAGTCAATCACATCATTCTCTAATGATGTGACCCCGTTAATCAAATGACAACTCATGTCTACGGTTAGGAAACTCAACCATCTTTGATTCAACGAGCTAGTCAAGTAGAGGCATACCAGTGACACTCTGTTTGTCTATGTATTCACACATGTACTAAGTTTCCTGTTAATACAATTCTAGCATGAATAATAAACATTTATCATGATATAAGGAAATATAAATAACAACTTTATTATTGCCTCTAGGGCATATTTCCTTCACCATTGCCCATGTAAGTGCATCTAGTGCCACCCCTAATTGGTTTTGGAGTATCGACGAGAAACCTGGTTGAGGGACTAATATGTTTGTGAGAATTGCAGGATAAGACAGGTAGTAGTCCCATATTGATTCGATTTACCTACCAGAGATGACCCCTAAAAATGTGTGAAGACATTGAAGACAATGGTGGTTTGTGAAGATATTCACACTGAAGATTATGACATGAGAAGACATTCACGTGAAGACTATGGAGCGCGAAGACATAGTTGTTTCTTAGCTTCCTTTTCTTCTTTGTTGAGTCATAGGAACCACCGTACTGTTAAGTGGGGTCCAAGTGAACAAAGTCAGAGTGACTGATGTGATGCTCAACCAAATCCTATGTCTTCGAGCAAATACAGTGAGAGCAAATCTTATCCAGGGCTGGATGAGTCAGCTTTACTTGTAGCCCAAGTCAAGCTGCCACGTGTGTTTGAAATCTGACCGTTGGACACGTGTCAGTTCCTTAGTTACCCAGGGTCATTTCGGACAAATCATGTCGGGTTGCCTCCTGGCTATAACCAGCCCACCCCCCTACACCATAAATTGGTGGCTGCTCAGAGTTAGTGCACGGCTTTTGTCGTTTGAGAGCAACGCACCTCCGAACCATTTGAGAGAGAGATCCTTGCGAGGACAAAGCCCAAAACACCCAGAGCCAAAGAGTGTTAGGCATCACTGAAGTCTTTTTGTCCGCATGATTTGAAGACTTGTTACACTTGAGGACTGTGAATCCTCCAGCCGGTTAGGCGTCGCATTCTGAGCATCCAAGAGCCATTGTGGATTGCAAGTGAACGAAGTCTGTGAAGGTTTGAAATTCTACCTTGAAGACTTACCATAGTGATTGGGCAAGGACTAAGTGTTCTGAGATCAAGGGGAATAAGATGAAGACGCGGTCTTCTGAGTTAAATCTCAGCCTCCCTAACCAGACGTACAATTGTCACAGCAACTGGAAATGGTCTACCAAATCCTTGTCTTCACCAAGCAACTGGTTCTATCCTTCCCTTTACTTACACTTTGTCTTCGTGAAGTCATTGTGTGCTTGCATGATCTGAGTGTATTCACTGCTTGAAGACCGTTTACTGTTTGGCTTCATACTATCTTCCATCCTGATCCATACTACCTAGTTGGTGATAGTCTTCGTGCTTTCACTTCATTGCTTACTTGACTATGGCTTGTCTAGGGTAGTCTACCTTCCGCTGCATATTAATAGGTTCATTTCTACTGGTTGTCTTCAAAGCCCCCATGTTTTGAAGACTTTCATAAAAATCGCCTATTCACCCCCCTCTAGTTGATAACTAGCACTTTCAGCCCAGTTTGCAGTTTGCATTTGATTTATAATCCTCAAACAATCCCAATGACTTCTCCACCAGCTGAACCCCTCCATCTTAGAGCCAGGAAGTATTGAGAGTAGTATTTCTCCCAGATAAGTTGGACCCATGGAAGGGGTTCCTTGTTAAGAAACTTATGCACATTTTCATCACCAGGGCCATATTGTGCAGACTCACACCCAAAATTCGAAGACCACCTTGCCTCCTTAGTTTACAAAAAAACAGGCAATTAGTGTAGGGCCAACAACCAATAGTCCAAGTTTTCTCCACAAGGAGTTCCTGAGAAAATTATTGATCCGACTAGTGATTGAGGCAGGCAGTGGCAGAATGCTCATGAAGAATATTGGCAATGCATAAAAGATTGATTTGATTAACAATAGTCTGCCATCATAAGAAAGCATCGTTGAACATCCAGACGATATTCTCTAAGTTTTTGGCAAATGGGTGTGAAATCCTCTGCTTTATTCTGCTAGCACTTAGAGGAAGCCCCAAGCATGTAAATGGGATGGACCCTCTCTTGTATCCCCAGGAATTAAGGATCCGAATGAAACTCTCTCCCTGTACATTGATAGGAATTGTAATTGACTTGTGATAATTAATCTTTAGCCAAGTTTGAATAGCAAAATATTTCAACGGATTGTTCACTTGCTCCACTTGTATTATGCTTGCAGGCAGGATTAGGATTGTGTCATCTCCATATTGAATGACAGGGAATTCAGGTTTTGAGCTTGATTCAATTTGAGCTTGTATGATTCTTGTCCTCATTGCCTTATTCAGAATTGTCTGCAAGAAATCAGCAGCAAGAACAAAGATGAGAGGGGATAGAGGATCTCCTTGTCTCACCCCTCTTTTGCAATGTAACTGTTTGCATGTCACTCCATTCAAGAGCACAGAAGAAACCCCTAAATAAAAAAAATCATCTTGATCCACATAATCCATCTATCTCCAAAACCTCTTGCCTTAAGGATTTGTAGAATTGTGGTATGTTCAATCATGTCAAATGCCTTTTCAAAGTCTAGCTTTAATAACACCATGGCCTTTTTGGATTGCTGGCATTGATGAACATATCCAAAGGACCATGCCAGGCAGTCTTGGATGTATCTATTCTTTAGAAATCCATATTGGTTAGTGTGGACTAACTTGAGGATTTTCTTCTGTAGTCTATTTGCTAACAACTTTCTGATATTTTTTATTGTGCAGTTTAGCAATGAAATGGGCCTAAAATCTGCAGGTTGTTGAGGGTTATCTATCTTTGGCACCAAAGTGATAAATAACCCATTGATAGATTGAAGATTAATAGAGCCTTGATAGAAATCTCCGGTGAGAGTATAGAAGTCATATGCAATGATGCTCCAAGAGGCTTTGATGAAGTTCCCATTAAAGCCATCATGGCCAGGGGCTTTGTCTGAGGGAAGCTCTTTAATAACACTGTCAATCTCCTCTTTCGAGAAAGGAATTTCCAATTTAGACAAAGAAACATCAGCTGGCAACAAATCTGGGAGAGAGAAAAATTCTCAATTGTTCCCATTCTACCTTTAAAAGCTCTCCATAGGATGTCAACTTTAGTCTGATGGTCTGTGTGCTCATTTAGGTTTTCATCCTGTAAGCATTGAATTTGATTGTGCCTGTACTTGTTGCCTTATCTTGAAAGAAATTAGTGTTCTCATCTCCAAATTTGACCGATCTTATAGTTGCTCTTTGCTTCCAATAGGCATTTTGATATGAGAGGAGATTGAACAAATGATCTTTGAGGATATTTCTTCCATTCCATCCCTCAATAGAAAGAGGTCTATATTCTTCCAAAGTGTCAAACAGTGGGATCTGATCATTAGAGTTTTTGACGAGCATGGCCAGTTGTGAAATATTCTCTGCCCATATTTTGGGACCCTTCCTTAATCTTTTGAATTTTGCAGTAATTCTCTTAGCACTATTAACCTCATTCACCTCTTGATCCCAAATAGATTTTCATATGTTGCCTTGAATACATTGTAATAACAAATCTTGTGGCATACATGTTTTATACCTGGTTTAACAGATGTTCTCGGGTATTTCCCTTTAGCTATATCAATATCAATGTACCGATGATTTATTTTCGTGGTTGACATTGCAAAAAAATCATTATTGAAAAATCGTAATAATTATGTTTCAAATTCCATTGATCAGCGTTCTTTCCAGTTTGCAAAGTTGCAACTTGAAATGATACCGATATATTTCTATGATAATTATGATTTGCGGATAGATTTAATGTACCCAAGGAGACAATATACTTGCTTTTAGCATGCCTTCGTCTATGCTAATTAACAG
Source organism: Triticum aestivum (assembly GCF_018294505.1). Classification (NCBI taxonomy): domain Eukaryota; kingdom Viridiplantae; phylum Streptophyta; class Magnoliopsida; order Poales; family Poaceae; genus Triticum; species Triticum aestivum. The sequence goes on from NC_057808.1 coordinate 468,323,339, forward strand.
TACAAATAAATCAAGAAAAGGCATTCCAATCCTAATAGTTGCACATGTGTTTAGTGTTTTAAGGGATCTACCACATCATATTATCAGTAATTTCTACGGATTTTTCCATATATTGCTTACTTGGTCGAATAGTTGGTTTTGGTTGCCGAAGCTATGGGGCCATGCCGAGCAGCACAAGGCTTGAAACAGCTGTAAAAAATGTTAATGACATTTTATACAAAAGTTTATTCTCATATTCTGGACATAGAAAAGACAATGACACCACTTCATGAATGTGGTACCATAGGGAAAATATCTTTGACATTCATATTTTTATTTCAGCGTCGGGGATTGTCACCCAGGGCACATGGCAAATGCCTCATCTGATTTTGGTGGTGTAAAATATGGTTTTATCTCTCGTTACTTTGTAATATAAAAAAAATGGTTTGAAGATAAAACAATGATCTACTGTTGCAGCCCACTTCAGATAACCTGTCTGCCGCTCTAATAGTGTATATGACTCATTTTTATCCCAGTTATTCTGATACTAGTATTTTTCTCAGTTATTCTGATACTAGTATTTTTCTCAGTTATTCTGATGTCTGTACCTCCCACGGTGTGCCATTGTATGTCCAAGCTTATATGGTTCGACCATGTATTTTGGTTCGTGTTTTATCTATAAAGCAGGACAAGAGCTTATTTCGTAGATAAATGAGGTTGCCTCTGAGATGCACCTCAGCTGCAAGTCAAACGAGCATGTTGCCTGCTGCGATTATTCCTCAAGATTGTGTTGTGGTACTCGACTGACAGTGACTAGATTGGACGAGAGGGCGCTTGAAGGAGATACCATCCCTCAAACTGACTTAAAACACACCAGGTACCAGGCCAGCGAGTTGCAGACACCAGTTCGTCATAGGAGGATCAAGGGTACAGTCCCAGCCCCTCGGCAGCCCATCACAGCCATTCTGCAGCCGCCTCCTCGACAAAACGGAAGTGATCATTACCAACGAATTTTAACAGGCTCGATCACAATTCACAACTAGGTAGAGTAGACTACAAAATACTGGAGCAGACACCTGGTAGAGGAGGACATGAACACCATGACTAACCGACACAGTTAATCCATCCACCGATTGTACAAATAGATCCACATTAGCTGAACAATCAGCACACTCAACATCCTAATCAACCTTAGGTTACAACAACGGCGGCAGCGCTACGACCACGACAGCAATGGCGACGACGACACATTAAACCCTCCTAATCACGACACGGCGATCCCGGCAATTAAGTACCACTACAATTAAAGAGAGCGACCGACAATTATTAAGCACTACAGAACAAGATTAACCAGCCAGCACCCGGGTGATCCAGAGAAACCGACAGCCGCGCCCAGGTGGACGGAGGACGAGTCAGGCCGCCGCCGGCTCGGCGGGGCGCGCCTTGGGCGGACGGCCGCGGCCGCGCTTGGCGGATCCGTCGACGGCAGGGGCGGGAGCGGTCTTGGCCTTCTTAGGCGGGTTGGCGGCCTCGGCCTCGGGGTCCTTGGGCTTGACCGGGCGTCCGCGGGGGCGCGGCGAGGCGGGCTTGGGCGGCGCGTTGGGGTCAATGGGCTTGCGCGGGCGGCCGCGGCCCCGCTTGGGCGGGGCGTCCGGCGCGTCGGTGCGGAAGTAGTTGTTCTTGAGGAAGAGGAGCTGGCCGGACTCCTTCATGCGCACCAGATGCGCCGTCAGCAGCGCAGCGTGCTCCTTGGGGAGGTCGCCGTACTTGCCCTCGATGTGCTTGGAGATGGCGGACTTGTTCGACCCGTTCTTGTCGTTGAGCGCCGCGATGGCAGCCAGTATCATCTGAACTCGTCCAAAAAAAACACAGATCAGCGTAAGAAATCCAGCTCGGGCACCACCTCAGCCCAACAAAATGTAAATCTTGGCAACCACCGTCGAACCAAAGCCAGAAACAAATATTACAACACAGCGAGAAACGGCGGCTCCGGTAGTACCTCGGGATATGGCGGGAGGCTCGCCGGCTTGGCGACCTGCTCGTCGGCCATGGCGAAGCGGCGGGGACGAGGAGGGGAAAGGGAGGAGAGGTGGGGAATTTTTCTTCCCGAGAGGAGGTCTGCGGCGGCTGCGTGCGAGCGGAGAGAGTTGGATCGGAATACTCCGGATAAGAACTGAAGAGGAGTGAGCGAGAGTGAGATGGATGGATCGCATGGTGGCGATGATAATGAAGATGGACGGATGAGATTGCTCTGGCTGGCCTAATCGGACGGTAGAGGATGGGAGCACACGGATCGGTGACCTGGCGAGCCAGGAGTTCTTTATGCGTGGTCATGTGTGCAGCTGCCTTTTTTGTTTTTTTTTTTATAGAAAGTGCGCCTGGTTTTGGTGAAAGGCAAGCTGTTCAAAGGATCCACACGTCTTGTGCTGGCCATTTGCTAGCAACATTCAATATATGAACTCAAGAAAAATGCATTCAATATTTGTCCCATGAGTGCACACCGTGGCATTTGAAATTTCTTAGAAATGCCTACCCACCATGTCACTTGTAAACATGAAGCTATTCAGATTTTGATTTTGAACTAGCAAAAATGCTCGTGGATTGCAACGGGAGAAGTAAACATATCACAGCCCATCCCTCCTCACCAATACACACTTGTCCGCGCCCTTATAAAAAAATCTGATGCAAGAACATAAGTGGTCAACTATAATGGAAGAAATTCAGTAATGGGTATTCAAAAATAAGTGACATGCACATTCGAATGTTCACGTGTGTTGCAACGGAAGAATAAAACATATCACAACCCCTCCCTCCTCGCCAATACACATTTGTCTCCATCTTTTATTTCAACACAATACCCCACATGTATCTCCGCTTATATTCCTTTCTGCCCGGAACGATGGTGATAGTGATGTCCACCTTGCGTCAATCATACTAAAAGCTGCATAAGAGGTCAACTATAATGGGGGGAATTCAGTAATGGTTATCCAAAAATAAGTGGCATGCACATTTTGAAGTTTGTTTGCTTGATGCAATGAAAACTTCTATTGCATGTTTATAACAACTTCTGACTTGTAGTCATATGTTTATCCAAAAACATATGTACATTGCCTTTTCCTGGAACACTAAATTCAGGCTTCCCAAAAGTAAATAATGGAGGCAGCAACTAAGAGAATAAGATGGATCAAAGTGAAACCTTTTTCTTGTGCATGAATTCTAACAGTAAATAACTACATGGTTGTTTACATGTACGAAAATCAATCATCAAAGCAGCAAAACAATGTGATTATGTTAAAAAAACTGCTTCATAGACTAAAACACATGCAAGGGGAAATAACTGGCCTATTATACCTAGTATTGTATGAAATAAATACATAACCTTCTAGTATTTCCTAACTAACTCCTTGTCGGGGGGATGGACCCCGGGCAGGCAACGGAACCCGGATCCTCTTCAAAAAATAACGGGGCTGGCACTGCCCCTCAATACCGGCACGCGCTTGGCCGGGTCGCTCAACCCGGCCAAGCCCCGCAAGCCGGCCAGACTAGCCGACCCGGCAAGACACGTCGACTCGGCCTCAACAATTAGCGCAAGACAGCCGAACCCGGCACGGCCAAAGCCTCCTCACCAAGCCAACGCCACCCATGGCGTGCTACGCAATCCAGCCGCGGGTCAACTCCCGTCCCATCCAGGCCGTATGATGGGGACGAGACTTCAATCAACGATGACCGAGGCAACAGTGCCCCGCCCATGCCTCTGGTCAGCAGGAACGTGGCAACAGTGCCCCTCACCTACCCGCTGACCAGGGCCGACGTGGCTACAGTGCCCCCGCCCTCACCGCTGACGACAGCAAGCGGCAACCTGACGGAGAGCACTGTACGCGACTCGACTCGGCCACGCCCTGACGATCGACAAGACGACGCACAGTCCCCCTAGGTATGCGGGGCCCGCACCTAGGGGAACCCGGCGAACCACAAGCCCTTAGCGGGACCCAGCCCGGGTCCCCGGACACCGACAATACGGACCCACCGAATTGTAACATTACCATTGTACCCCCGGGGGTTGGACTATAAAACCCCCGGGAGCCCATGATCATTTGGGGGGCGAGCGAGAGGACTAGCCACGAAACAACAACACCGGAGAGAAGGAGCAGCCCAAGCCTTGGCCAGCTTCCTTCCTCCTCCATACAGCTCCAGGAGCAACATTGTATTATCGATCATCCAACTACACTCAGCAGGACTAGGGGTATTATCTCTCCGGAGAGCCCCGAACCTGGGTATGTCCGGCGTCCCGCGCCCGCTCATGCCAACCTCGCCTCTGGAGTCCACCAGCGCCCTCGAGCCTCCTCCTCTCTTTAGCCATCCCTTGGCATCTGTCGTGCGCCCACCATGACATTTGGCGCCTACCGTGGGGCAGCTCGAGGAGCTGGCCGGGAGCATGCTTCAAACGGGGCCCTTCTCCTACGCCGACGAGTCCGTCGCGCTGGCGGACGACGTTGTCAGCGCGCTTGTGGCCTCCTTCGCCGCGCTGCGCATCTCCGATGCGTTCGCGGCCGACGAGTACCCCAGCGAGGTGCTCAGCTACTCCGACTCTCCCCTCTCCCTCGGCGGCGGCGTTTTCGCCGGGGCAATGGACGTCCATGTGGAGGTCTTCGTCACCGGCGACGGCACCTCCTCCTCGTCGAGCAAGACGAGGAAGGCTGTCGAAGCCAGGGCCGCAGCGGATCGGATCGAGCCGTCCAATCCGTTGCGCGCTGCGATGCAGAGCCTCCGCATCCCCATCGGCACCGATGTCGACGCCACCAACGTCGCTGAGGCCCGAACCCAGCTCGAGGAAAGGCGCCAGCAGATGCTGGACCTATCTGAGACGCTCGCTGCCACTCAGCGCCGCCTGGACGCCGCTCAGCTGGAGCACGACGCCGCCTACGGATTCACGCCCGCCGCGGCCGAGCCAAGCCGGGTCGCCGATGTGCGTGCCCGGGGAGGAGCGATCGGCCGGGCCCTCGGCGCCGTCCCAACCGTCTACGAGACCCCAGCGAAGAACATGCGCGCTGCCTAGGCAGCCGCAGTCGGCCTGGACCAGCTCGCGGGTGAGGAGCTGAAAGAGCGCATCGGGCGGATGCGTGAACTCCTCCACGCCGCCAACACCCAGCAGGACCGCCTCAACCAGCTCGCCAAGCCGGCGGGATCCGGCTCCGCCCGCCTTGGCGGGCCCGGTGAACTTCTGCACACCGCTTCCTCGCCACCCGGTGAGGCGCACTCCGGCCGAGCCCAGACTCGGCGTGACCCGGCCGTTACAGCCGCCGGCGGATTGGGCGACGAGCCCGTCCTAGAGATCCAGCGCGGACCCGGCCAGCATGGCCGGCGTCCGGCTCCAACCGACCCGGCCCCCCGTGGCCTGGCCGCAAGTCGACTCGGCCCGCGCACCATCGACGACGCCGACGCTCGCCACCGCCTCGATCAGCTCGCTCGCTCCCTGGAGGTGGAGGAGAGCGGCGCTATCGGGCCGGCGTGCTTCGGCCCGCGCATCCGGGAGGAGCCCTTCCCCAAAGGATTCATGCTCCCCCGCGACACCCCCAAGTACAACGGGACGGTGAAGCCAGAAGACTGGCTCACCGACTACTCCACGGCCATTGGCATCACCGGTGCCAATCGTCGTCTCGCCGTGCGCTACGCACCGCTCATGCTCCAAGGGTCGGCCCGCACGTGGTTGAACAGCCTGCCGATGGGTAGCATCAACACGTGGGTGGACTTCGAGGAAGCCTTCGTCCCCAACTTCACGGGGACCTACAAGCGACCCGGCCACCCTAGCCAGCTTGCCATGTGCGTGCAAGGGCCTACGGAGACCGGTCGCGAGTACCTCGCACGCTGGACCGAGCTCCGGAACAGCTGCGAGGGCGTCCATGAAGTCCAGGCGATCCAGTACTTCGTCAGCGGGTGCCGAGACGACACCCTCCTCAAGCACAAACTCTTACGCTCCGAGCCGGCCACCATGGCCGCGCTCATGGTGACGGCGGACAAGTACGCCAACGCCGACTCCGCCATGAAGATCCAGGTGGCGCTGGATGAAGCCGGCAAGGCGAAGCCGGTTCCCCCTCCGAAGCCGGCCGGCGAAAGCAGCCGGCAGCAGCATCACCAGAACAACAAGCGCAAGGCCGACCAGCCGGCGCCGCGTCACGACAACCGGCTCGTCGCGGCCACCGAGCCCGCGGCAGACCCGGCGACGAAGCGCCGGCAAACGGCAAGACGGCATGGCAACCCGCCATGAGCTTCGAGCAGATGCTCGACGCCCCCTGCAAGCACAACAGCGGCGCAAGACCCTCACGCACACGCTTCGGCAGTGCGCCATCACCAAGCGCATCATGAGGGGCGACGTCCCGCCCCCTCCGGCTCCGGCTCCAGGCACGGGACAGCCGCCTCCGCCTCCACCGCCGCCTCCAGCTGGCGGCGCGATGACGCCTACCCGGACCAGAGCGCGGCCTACGTCGTCTTCACCAGCCTTGGCGACGACAAGCGCAGCGAGCGCCTCCTTCGGCAGGAGGTGAACACCATCGTCCCGGCCAAGCCGGAGTTCATGCATTGGTCGGATCGCCCGGTCACCTGGACCCGGGAGGATCACCCGGCAGTCATGCCGAGCCCGGGTGGTTACGCCCTCGTCCTCAACCCCATCATCATCGCGCGGCGCACATGCAAGTTCTCCCGAGTCCTCATCAACGGCGGCAACAGCATCAACATCCTCTACCGCGACACGATGACCAAGCTCGGCCTCAAAGCCGAGGACCTGGAGTCAACCCGAACGATCTTCCACGGTATCGTGCCCGGCCTCTCCTGCTCCCCCATTGGCCGGGTCCGGCTAGATGTCCTGTTCGGTGACAGTAGCCACTTCCGGCGCGAACTGATCTGGTTCGAGGTGGTGGACCTGTCCAGCGCGTATCACGCGTTGCTGGGCCGGCCCGTGCTCACCAAGTTCATGGCGGTACCCCACTACGCATACCTGAAGATGAAGATGCCGGGTCCCAAGGGCCTCATCACCATCACCGGCGATTACCGCAAGTCCCTGGAGTGCGCCCGAGACGGCGCCAAGTTGGCCGAGTCGCTGGTCATTGCCAAGGAGCGGCGCCAGCTGGACCGGATCGTCGCCCTGGCAGGCAAGGCCTCCGCCGCGTCGATCCCGACCCCGGACCCGGCCGACGAGGCCACCTTCAAGCCCTCCAAGGAGACCAAGAAAGTGAAGCTCAACCCAGAAGACCCCAGCTGCAGCAAGTACGTTGTCATAGGCGCCCGCCTCGACAGCAAATAGGAAGGCGAGCTCGTCGACTTCCTCCGTGAGAATCGGGATATCTTCGCATGGACCCCCAAGGACATGCCGGGTATCCCGAGGAAGTACGTCGAGCACAAACTTCACGCCCGCAAGGACACCAAGCCTGTCTGTCAACCCCTACGACGATTTTCCGAAGAGAAGAGAAGAACCATTGGTGAAGAGGTCGCCAAGCTTTTGGCGGCCGGCTTCATAATGGAAGTGTTTCACCCCGAGTGGCTGGCCAATCCAGTCCTCGTCCTGAAGAAGAACAAGACCTGGCGCATGTGTATCGACTACACCAGCCTCAACAAGGCCTATCCCAAGGATCCGTTCGCCCTCCCGCGGATCGACCAAGTCATCGACTCGACCGCCGGGTGTGAGCTCCTGTCCTTCCTGGACGCTTACTCCGGCTACCACCAGATCAAGCTGGACCCGGCCAACGCCCTGAAGACGTCCTTCATCACGCCCTTTGGGGCATATTGCTACATCACCATGTCGTTCGGCTTGAAGAATGCCGGCGCCACCTTCCAGCGCTGCATGCAGAAATGCCTGCTGCCGCAACTCGGCCGCAATATCCACGTATACGTGGACGACATCGTGGTGAAGACCAAGCAGCACCTCACGCTCCTCGACGATTTGAAGGAAACCTTCGCCAACCTCCGCGAATACAAGGTCAAGCTTAACTCGGAAAAATGCGTCTTCGGCGTCCCGGCTGGAAAGCTACTCGCCTTCCTCGTCTCGGAACGCGGCATTGAGGCGAACCCGGAGAAGATCAAGGCCATCGAGCGCATCCCGCCCGGCGTCTCCCTCGAGCACCTGCGCAAGCCGTCCGTCAAGCCATCGCCGGACTCCGAGTCCATCCACGTTCCAGACGACCCGGCCGCACCTCAACCCGGCCCGGGGACCGCTGAACCCGGCCCAGGGGCTGCTCAGCTCGACTCGGCCACCATCGTCCCGGACCCGACCGTCGCCATCCCCGACCCGGGGGCTGCTCAACCCGGCTCGGGGGCTGCCGACTCGGAACCCACCCTGGTGGCCGTCTTCGCCGTGGTTACGGCTCCATCTTGGGCCCTCCCAATATCAGAATTTTTGGAGAACGGGGTTCTCCCCATGGACGAGACCGAAGCTTGGCAGGTGCAGCGCCGGGCGTCCGCCTACAGCATCATCAACAATGAGCTCGTCCAGCGCAGCTCCACCGGCGTGTTCCAGCGCTGCGTCGAGCAGGAACGGGGCATCGACATCCTCCTCGACTTACATCAGGGCGAGTGTGGGCACCATGCCGCATCACGATCCCTGGTGGCCAAGGCGTTCCGCCACGGTTTCTACTGGCCCACGGCCCTCCAAGATGCCAAGTCGCTCGTCCTCAAGTGTGAGGGATGCCAGCGCTTCAGCAAACGCAGCCACCAGCCAGCGTCAGCACTCCGCACCATACCGATCGCCTAGCCCTTCGCGGTTTGGGGACTCCACATGGTGGGACCCTTCAAAACCACTCGAGGCGGCATGACGCACTTGCTGGTGGCATTGGACAAATTCACCAAGTGGATCGAGGCAAGACCAATCAAGAAACTGGACGGGCCAACAGCCGTCCGGTTCATCAAGGACATAGCGGTGCGCTACGGCATGCCGAACAGCATCATCACCGACAATGGCACCAACTTCGCCAAGGGCGTGCTCGAGCAATACTGCTCCGTCTCCGGCATCCGCCTCGACCTGGCCTCCGTTGCGCATCCGCAGTCCAACGGGCAGGTCGACCGGGCCAATGGACTCATCCTGTCCGGCGTCAAGCCGCGACTCGTCGAGCCGCTCATCCGCTCACCCGGCAGCTGGCTTGACGAGTTGCCGGCCGTTCTCTGGAGTCTACGCACCACGCCGAATCGGTCGACCGGGTTCACCCCGTTCTTCCTCGTCTACGGAGCCGAAGCCGTCATCCCGACCGACGTCGAGTTCGACTCACCGCGCGTCGTGATGTACACCGAAGCCGAAGCCAGAGAAGCCCGCGAAGATGGCGTCGACCTGCTCGAAGAAGCACGCCTCCTGGCGCTCAGTCGCTCGGCCATCTACCAGCAAGGCCTGAGGCACTACCACGGCAACAAGATCAAGCCCCTCGCATTCCGTGAGGGCGACCTCGTCCTCCGACTCGTCCAAGAGCAGGTAGGCCAGCACAAGCTGTCCCCTCCATGGGAGGGCCCATTCATCATGAGCAGGGCCTTGCGCGACCGCAACGCCTACTACCTCATCGACGCACGCAAGTCAAGGAAGCGCAAGAAGGACACCGCCGGTGAAGAAACGACCCGGCCGTGGAACACGGAACTCCTCCGCCCGTTTTACAGTTAGCCGCACGAGCGTATGTATCATCGCCTTTTGTGAACGCATGAAACCATGGGGTCCCCAAACGAATCTCGGGGGCTGCCTTTCGTCGACCAATTTATTGTGTCCCTATTTCCTTGCATCACTATACCACTGAACCTGACCACCGGTCCGACTCACTCGACCCGGGGGCTCGGGGGCTGGCCGGCTCGGTCGCCACCCCGCCGCCTTACTTGGTGATTTCTGATAAAGTTAGGATGCCGCGGCCCCCCACTTCGCCCTAAAGCCACAGATCCAGCTTTGGTTGTCGGCTGGCAAGCACAACGGGCCAAAGCTCCTTCGCGCTTCATACACTAAGTCAAAGGCTGTCGGGTCGATCGACCCGGCTCACCATTCATCAAATGAACAGCCGCACGACCGGATGCTCGCCAACCGGCTTCGCCGGATTGCCGCCAGCCGGCCCAGTGGGTGTTTCGCTCGCGCTCAACATTTCGAGGGACCCAAGTCCTGTGCGCTCCTCTCAAAGAACTGAACTCCTTGTCACGGACCGGAGCCTCGGCCGTCTGACTCGCGGGGGGGGGGGGGGGAGGTTTGAGAAAGGAAAAGCACATGAAATCGGTCAAAAAAAACGGAAGGCAAAAAAGCAAAAGCACCCACGACATCTACACAAGTATTTAAGAAAAGGCCCACGGCCCGAGTTCATTACACCCTAAAACCCCCAGTAGGTGGGTGGACCTGCTATTTAACAGATTTTACACAAAGTGTCTCAGGCATCTCCAGTGCCGCGTCGCGACATCGACGGCTCTCCCCTGGCGGCCTCCGGGTCCAGCGAGGTGCCGGTGTCCTCCTCAGCACCCGCGTCGCGGTAGACGCCCGTCTCCTCCGAGCTCCCCTCCGGATCGTGGAGGAGCAAGCCGTAGTCGTCGCCGTCCACGGCCCTACCGTCTTCCGTCTGCTCCGGAAGGAACTCGTCGTGGAAGGCGAACTCGGCGATGTAGCTGGCCCGGGAGGCGATCTGGCCGGCTTGCTCCTGCAAGAGCTGCTCCGAACCGGCCCGCTGGCCCATCAACGCGTCCAGCTACAGGTCAGGATGCCAGGACAGCGTGAACCGGAGCGCCATCTCAGCACCGGCACGAGCGGCGGAGACGCGCCACTCGCCAAGCCGGTCCGGCCCCATCTCCAACCAACGCGCCAGGCGCGAGAAGCTGCTCGGTTGGACGGAGTCCGGCCATAGGGCCGCCGTCATGGCGGTGCCGGCCTGGGACAGCCGCCCCAACTGCGTTCCCAGGACCTGCAGGCGGGCCTCAGCGGCGGCGATGATCTCCGGGATGGTCCAGGCCACCCGTGGATCCGTCCCGGACCCAACGACGCCGGTCGGGTCGCGCTGATAGCGGACGGCTTCCTCCGCCAGCTGCTGCTTCTCTGGGAAGGCCCCTGCCGCAAAGAAAGAAGCGAGTTAGAAGAAGAACAACAAGGAAGAAAAGCCGGATCCCGACCCGGCAAATGACAAGAAAAAGCACTTACTGGAGAAGGACTCTTCCAGGTGCTGCGCCTCAAGCAACGTACCACGCCGCTCCCGCTCGATGGCGCGGTCGGGCTCCTCGAGCGCCTTCTCCACCTCGGCCTGGAGCCGGCCCTTATCGTCGGCCAGCTGGGCCGCGCTGCTGGTCTGCCTCCACCAGGGCCTGCTGCGCCTCTGCCACCTTGGCGGCTTCTGCCTTAAGGAGCTCCACCTCGGCCTCAAGGCGGCTCTTGTGACCCGCCAGCTGCTCATGCAGCCGGTTGGCCTCATCGAGAGACCGCCGAGCCGCGGCCGCCTCCGCCCTCTCCTGCGCCGCCTCGACGCCAAGACGGCCGGTGTCGGCAACGAGCCGGTCGTAGTGATGACCGGCCCGGAGCAGACGAGTCCATGAGGACAGCACCTCGGCTGCGAAAAAGATGGACTCAGCAGAAGAAAAAAGCAAGACTTCAGATTTGGCCCAACTGTTACACAGTTGGCCCGAATCTCGGGGGCTACACCCAATGGGTGCGCTAGCGCGCCCCCACTAGAAAAGAGCACAAGAATACCTGCGGCGACGTGGAGCTCCTCCTCCTTGGCGGCAAGCTGCTCCATGAGCTCCCGGTGCTTGCCCAGGAGACGATTGTAGGCGGCGACCCGAAAGGCGTCGAGATGCTGAAGAAAGCAGAAATCAGAACAAGGCCAACACTCTAAAGATTCGACCCAACTACTACGTAGTTGGCCCGAACCTCGGGGGCTACACCCAGTGGGTCCGCTGGCGCGCCCCCACAAAGAAGAAATTACAAGAAGACTTGCCAGAACGGCGCGCTCCAGGTCGCACGTCCGCTCCACCTCGGCCTGGGCGAAGTCCTTGAGCCATTCCGTCCGGCCTCGCAGGCGGCGACTGACGGCGTCCAGCGCCGCCTCCTCCTGGGTCTGAGGCCCGAAGACAACGGTGCCCCCGCTCCGCGCCGGCTGCGGCACGACAGCTCGGCGCGCTCCCTGCCGGGGCACCAAGGCGTACTCCCCGCTGGCCGCTCGCGACGCGGCCAGCACATCCTCCGACGCCCCTCCCAGCGCCGACGACGACCCGGACGCCGGGACGCCCTGCGTCGCCGTCTCTGACCCGGACGCCAGGACGCCCTGCATCGCCGTCTCCGGCCCAGCTGCCGGGGTGGCCTCCGGCACCGCCGCCCGCGGTGCCTCCTCCAAAACGGCGGCGCCTCCGACACCGCCGCCCATAGCGTCTCTTCCAAAACGACGCCGCCTCCACCACCATCAGTCCCCGCTCGCTTGACCACGTCGGCCCGTGGCGGGGTGTCATCGTCCACCTCCACGACCTCCCGGTCGGGGATCACCACCTCAGCACGGCCTCCACGGCCGCGCTCCCTCACCGACGACGGTTCAAAGACCGTTGCCGCCACCACCGTGCCCTCCGGCATCTCGCGCCAGGCCGGCTCCGCGCCGGCTTGCGCCCATGCCGCCGCCGTGTCAGTCCAAGCACGGACCGACGCCGCCTCCAGCTCCGCCTCGGCCCGGTTCCTGTCCCGCCAGGCCAAGGCTTCGGCGTCGTTCGGATCCAGGCCGAGGTCCGAGTCGGCCCGTCCCTCCACCTCGGCCTGGTCGACAAGGTCGGACCAGCTCCTACGGAACGCGGCCCCTTCGGCGGTCGCGGCTTCCGCCGCGCGACTGGCGACCTGGAGAAGAAGACAGAATGAGCAGAAAAGAAACAAGACTAGCTCAAGAAAAAAATCTGAGCGCAAATGAGAGATGAAGCTTACCCCGCCAAGACCGGGACCGGGATTGGCCTCCCGTGCCCGCCGCCGCGCTTCCTCTTGGCCGGCCTCCCGGCCCCGGCCGGGTCCGCCGTGCGCTTCGGGGCCCGGGGTCGCGGCACGACGTTGTCTTTCCCATGCGGGCGGCTCGGCGCCGCCCCGTGCGAGGACCCGGCTCCGCTCGTGTCGCCGCCTCCCCCGCCCAACGCCACCACACCAACAACTGGCGTCCGCACCGACCGTTCCGTGCCGCGGTCAGCAATTCAAGACACATGAAGAAATACACGAGACTTACCCGCGCGACGCCCAGCGTCGGCGTCGGATTCGGCTCCTCCTCCCCGCCATGAGCCGCGGGCTCCTCTGGCGCCACCGGCTCCACCTGCGACGGGGCTCGGGCGTAAGGATGCCGAATCGTGTTCAGAAGTACCGCCCGCGTCGCGTCAGGACGGATGAGAAGGTGTGCGGCAGCAAAGTAAGAAGACCAAACACTCACCTGCGGCGCCGGGTTCGACTAGCTGTACGGCGCCTTGCTGAACCGCCAGTCCTCCCCAAGGTTGGCCTTGGAGATGTCATTCACGCCGCGCGCGACCTGCTCCGCGGACAGCCGCGTCGACCCCATGCGGTTGGGGTCTTGAAGGCCGACCATTTCGCCGATGAGGCAGGAGCGCCCCTGAAGCGGAAGGACCCGGCGCATGATGAATGCGACGAGGAGGTCGGTGCCGGTGAGCCCCTCCCGCGTCCTCATCACCGTCACCCGCTTGCAGAGATTAACAATCTCCTGCGACGGGCGCCTGGGCGAGTAGCCCCAGTTCGTCTTCGCGCGCGGCGGTGCGATGGCGAAGGCCGGAAGGTTGATGCGATCCGCACCAAGGTTGCGGACGTAGAAGAAGGAGTTCTGCCACTTCTTGGCAGAATCCTCCAGCGGGATCTTGGGGAAATCCACCCCCGACCGCTTCGAGATGACGGCGGCGCCGCAATCGGCAAACTCCCCGGCCGACGGGCCCTACTGCTTCAAGGAGAAGAAGCGCGCCCAGAGGTCGATCGTAGGCTCGACCCCCAGGTACCCCTCGCAGAGGGTGACGAAGTTGGAGAGCTGGACGATGGCGCCGGCGCCAAGATGATGCGGCTGGAGCCCGAAGAACTCCAGGAATGCGCGGAAGAAGGTGCTCGCCGGCAGCCCGAACCCGCGCTCGAAGTGCGTGAGGAAGACCACGCGCTCCTGCCCCTCGGGCCGAGGCCTCTGCTCGCCGCGCGGCAGGCGGACGACGACGTCCGTCTCCCGCGGCAGGCGCCGCGCTGCCCGGAGTTGGGTGATGTCCTCGAAGGTGACATTCGAACCCATCCAGGAGCCCGATGGCAGCGACATGATCAAAGGAAGAAGAAGGAAGATGGACGGCGAAGGAGTTCTGCTCGGAGCAGCGGGCGCCGAAGTGCGTCAATTGCAAAGAGCGGAGCAAGAGCAAAGGGACAGGAGGGTGCGAGCGATAATAATGTCCGCCGCCCCCCTGCCCCCCGATTTATAACCCTCGGTTTGAACGTGGGGAAGTGGGGAAGTGGGATCGTCTGCATGCGCCCGTTCCACTACCCCGCAATAAGTGCGCACGTACACGCGCAGTAACTGCCCGGGGAAGAACAACCGGCCCCCGGACGCTGCAATAAATCCGCGCGCTTGGGCCGAGGGCGCGCGGCGGTGGGCCCCAGCCCGTCGCCCGGTCCCTTCACGCGCGTGGCCTGTCAGGCCCCTCCGACTTCCGGGCACCACGTGGCGCCCGCGCAGAGCCCAAGGGATTGCCCCAAGATTCGGCGGACTTCTCGGTCCCCGCCACGGCCGGGATGCCACGATCCGGTTTCCGAGAAAACCGGCACACAGTGGGTGTTGCCGGACCCGGCGCTCACAGAATCCACCTTGCTTAAGGGGAAACTGCGAAGGCCCATTCATCCGAAGACGGCGGACCTTCACAGCTTCGGGGACTACTGTCGGGGAGATGGACCCCGGGCAGGCAACGGAACCCGGATCCTCTTCAAAAAACAACGAGGCTGGCACCGCCCCTCAATACCGGCACGTGCTTGGCCGGGTCGCTCGACCCGGCCAAGCCCCGCAAGTCGGCCAGACTAGCCGACCCGGCAAGACACGTCGACTCGGCCTCAACAACTAGCGCAAGACAGCCGAACCCGGCACGGCCAAAGCCTCCTCACCAAGCCAGCGCCACCCATGGCGTGCTACGCAATCCAGCCGCGGGTCAACTCCCATCCCATCCAGGCCGTATGATGGGGACGAGACTTCAATCAACGATGACCGAGGCAACAGTGCCCCGCCCATGCCTCTGGTCAGCAGGAATGTGGCAATAGTGCCCCTCACCTACCCGCTGACCAGGGCCGGCATGGCTACAGTGCCCCCGCCCTCACCACTGACGACAGCAAGCGGCAACCTGACGGAGAGCACTGTACGCGACTCGACTCGGCCACGCCCTGACGATCGACAAGACGGCGCACAGTCCCCCTAGGCATGCGGGGCCCGCACCTAGGGGAACCCGGCGAACCACAAGCCCTTAGCGTGACCCAGCCCGGGTCCCCGGACACCGACAATACGGACCCACCGACTTGTAACATTACCATTGTACCCCCGGGGGGTTGGACTATAAAACCCCCGAGAGCCCACGATCATTCGAGGGGCGAGCGAGAGGACTAACCACGAAACAGCAACACTGGAGAGAAGCAGCAGCCCAAGCCTTGGCCAGCTTCCTTCCTCCTCCATATAGCTCCAGGAGCAACATTGTACTATCGATCATCCAACTACACTCGGCAGGACTAGGGGTATTATCTCTCCGGAGAGCCCCGAACCTGGGTATGTCCAGCGTCCCGCGCCCGCTCATGCCAACCTCGCCTCTGGAGTCCACCAGCGCCCTCGAGCCTCCTCCTCTCTTTATCCATCCCTTGGCATCTGCCGTGCGCCCACCACGACACTCCTCACATGTCAATCAACTTACGGGTCGGCATGCTATCCATCCCTTTACTGTTCTTCTAATCTAATATAGAGATAAAATAGATCTTTTTCTTCTCTATCTCCTTCGGATACATATATTGGGGATCCAAATACAGATATATGTTGCATACATGACAAAGCTCTAGCTCAAGCAGACCTCACAAATTTAGAGTTTATGCATCTATTTATCATGGCCGTATGAAGGCCGACCAGTCAGCCGCATGTGATCCGCCCCAAGCCCCCAAGTCGCTTCCCCGCTCATTCTTAACTGTCGTGTTTGGACATGCATGTTACCACACAAAGAAACCACCATCAGCTGCAATTAATTATGATCAGGCACACAAATTAAAAAAAGCTTTGCATAGAAAATATGTCTTACACGTGCATATATATGGCCTCGTCTCCTTCAATGTCATAACAGCCCAAACATATTTGTATTTTATAATAAAGTTATGGATGTTTGTGTGAATTGGTTTTTGTATTACTTTTCATGTTGTCAATTTGAATCAAATTCAAACCTTCCAAACATTCGTGTTGTAATTTATACTAAAGTTATGGATGTTTTTGTAATTTGCGGACCCTAAGTTTTTCCTTTTCCCATCTTCTGTTTTTTTCTTTTGTTTTCTATTTTTACATGGAATCTGTTTTTTTGTTTGACTGGGCCGGAACCAAATCTTTTCGCTCCCTAGCCTCGACTCCGGGAACTGGCCCACAAAGCCCAACTAGCTACCACTCTAAACCTAGCCGATCCCCACTCGCTCCCTCATCCCTTCCCTCACGCGCCGCACACACACCGCACCCCTCGCACGGTCGCACACCTCCTCAGCCTCGCCGGCAATCTTCTTCGCGCTCGCCAGCACTCCCGCCACCATGACCACTGGCTGGCCTCCCGAGCGACGGCGTCCCGAGGACGAGGAGCTGTTCGCCCGCCTGCATGACCCCTGGCCGGCCATCCCGAGCGCTGGCCTCGCCTCCGGGCCGAGGGGTTGTTCGCCCCGCCTGCACGACCCCTGGCCGGCCATCCCGTGTGCCGGCCTCGCCTCCTCGCCGAAGAGATCTTCGCGCCCGCCTACACCTCCCCTGGAGGGTCTTCTCCTCCTGAGAGCGCGGCGTCGGCGACCTGCGCCCCTGTGCCCTCCACGTCGCTTCCTCTTCGCCCCCGCCTACACCTCCCATGGAGGGTCTTTCCTCCTGAGAGCGCGGCGTCGGTGACCTGCGCCCCTGTGCCCTCCACGCCGCTTCCTGTTCTGGCGCTGCCGCGGTGTTTGACCACCCCACCGAATCTTGTCTCGAGCAGACCGCGTGTGTTTATGTTTTCTCCATTCTTGACGAGGTTGGTTGATGCAAGAGATAAACGGAGACATATTTGAATTGGTGAGATTCGATTCATTGGAGCAAGGTGGGATTATTCGTTATACAATCAACCTAGGATAGACTTAATTTTAAGCATGGATACAGGCCCAACCGTGGGCCAACTGAGCGAATCAGCCCAGCCATGGCCCAACTGAGTGAATCGGTCACGTACAGCCGAAGGAAAAATCAAACGCAGCGAAACAGATAATACCACCTTGAATAGTAAAAAAACATCAGGAAATCGACGTATGGAGAACTATGAAATCTTCCGTCCTTTATTATTAGGTAAAGACTAGCAAAAATGCCCGTGCGTTGCAATGGGAGAAGTAAACATATCGCAGCCCGTCCCTCCTTGCAATACACACTTGTCCACGCCCTTATAAAAAAATCTAATGCAAGAACATAAGTGGTCAACTATAGTGGAAGAAATTCAGTAATGGGTATTCAAAAATAAGTGACATGCACATTTGAATGTTCCCTTGTGTTGCAACGGAAGAATAAAACATATCGCAACCCCTCCCTCCTCGCCAATACACATTTGTCTCCATCTTTTATTTCAACACAATACCCCACATGTATTTCCGCTTATATTCCTTTCTGCCCGGAACGATGGTGATAGTGATGTCCACCTTGTGTCAATCATGCTAAAAGCTGCATAAGAGGTCAACTATAATGGGGGGAATTCAGTAATGGTTATCCAAAAATAAGTGACATGCACATTTTGAAGTTTGTTTGCTTGATGCAATGAAAACTTCTATTGCATGTTTATAACAACTTCTGACTTGTAGTCATATGTTTATCCAAAAACATATGTACATTGCCTTTTCCTGGAACACTAAATTCAGGCTTCCCAAAAGTAAATAATGGAGGCAGCAACTAAGAGAATAAGATGGATCAAAGTGAAACCTTTTTCTTGTGCATGAATTCTAACAGTAAATAACTACATGGTTGTTTACATGTACGAAAATCAATCATCAAAGCAGCAAAACAATGTGATTATGTTCAAAAAAAAACTGCTTCATAGACTAAAACACATCCAAGGGGAAATAACTGGCCTATTATACCTAGTATTGTATGAAATAAATACATTATCTTCTAGTATTTCCTAACTAACTCCTCACATGTCAATCAACTTACGGGTCGGCATGCTATCCATCCCTTTACTGTTCTTCTAATCTAATATAGAGATAAAATAGATCTTTTTCTTCTCTATCTCCTTCGGATACATATATTGGGGATCCAAATACAGATATATGTTGCATACATGACAAAGCGCTAGCTCAAGCAGACCTCACAAATTTAGAGTTTATGCATCTATTTATCATGGCCGTATGAAGGCCGACCAGCCAGCCGCATGTGATCCGCCCCAAGCCCCCAAGTTGCTTCCCCGCGCATTCTTAACTGTCGTGTTTGGACATGCATGTTACCACACAAAGAAACCACCATCAGCTGCAATTAATTATGATCAGGCACACAAATTAAAAAAAGCTTTGCATAGAAAATATGTCTTACACGTGCATATATATGGCCTCGTCTCCTTCAATGTCATAACAGCCCAAACCTATTTGTATTTTATAATAAAGTTATGGATGTTTGTGTGAATTGGTTTTTGTATTACTTTTCATGTTGCCAATTTGAATCAAATTCAAACCTTCCAAACATTTGTGTTGTAATTTATACTAAAGTTATGGATGTTTTTGTAATTTGCGGACCCTAAGTTTTTCCTTTTCCCATCTTCTGTTTTTTTTCTTTTGTTTTCTATTTTTATATGGAATCTGTTTTTTTGTTTGACTGGGCCGGCACCAAATCTTTTCGCTCCCTAGCCTCGACTCCGGGAACTGGCCCACAAAGCCCAGCTAGCTACCACTCTAAACCTAGCCGATCCCCACTCGCTCCCTCGTCCCTTCCCTCACGCGCCGCACACACACCGCACCCCTCGCACGGTCGCACACCTCCTCAGCCTCGCCGGCAATCTTCTTTGCGCTCGCCAGCACTCCCGCCACCATGACCTCTGGCCGGCCTCCCGAGCGACGGTGTCCCGAGCACGAGGAGTTGTTCGCCCCCACCTGCTCGACCCCTGGCCGGCCATCCCGAGCGCTGGCCTCGCCTCCGGGACGAGGGGTTGTTCGCCCCGCCTGCACGACCCCTCGCCGGCCGTCCCGAGTGCCGGCCTCGCCTCCTCGCCGAAGAGATCTTCGCGCCCGCTTGCACCTCCGCTGAAGGGTCTTCTCCTCCTGAGAGCGCGGCGTCGGCGACCTGCGCCCCTGTGCCCTCCATGTCGCTTCCTCTTCGCCCCCGCCTGCACCTCCCCTGGAGGGTCTTTCCTCCTGAGAGCGCGGCGTCAGTGACCTGCGCCCCTGTGCCCTCCACGCCGCTTCCTGTTCTGGCGCTGCCGCGGTGTTTGACCACCCCACCGAATCTCGTCTCGAGCAGACCGCGTGTGTTTATGTTTTCTCCATTCTTGACGAGGTTGGTTGATGCAAGGGATAAATGGAGACATATTTGAATTGGTGAGATTCGATTCATTGGAGCAAGGTGGGATTATTCGTTATACAATCAACCTAGGACAGACTTAATTTTAAGCATGGATACAGGCCTAACCGTGGGCCAACTGAGCGAATCAGCCCAGCCATGGCCCAACTGAGTGAATCAACCACGTACAGCCGAAGGAAAAAATCAAACGCAGCGAAACAGATAAAACCACCTTGAATAGTAAAAAAACATCAGGAAATCGACGTATGGAGAACTATGAAATCTTCCGTCCTTTATTATTAGGTAAAGATATGGTAGTACGTTATAAGAAGAGAATTCTATGGGCGCGCATAAAGCCTCCTCGGACAGAAAGTTTTTTTTGCAACCCAGAAAAGTGAATTAAGTCAATAATGTAGTCTTCTCAGATCAGACAGTGCATTAAGCAACACTCGTAGTGGGTCATTGTTTGGGCAAAAAAATGAAACAAAACAAAAGACTTGTCATTTTCTTTTCTTTTTTGGACCAAAAACAGTAGGGAAAATCCCTAATGTGAGTCTTTTTTTCATTAATCATTAGGGAGTCGAGTAAGTTACATGTGTAAGACGGAAGGTTACACGAAAAAAGGAAAGAGAAAAAGAAGAGAAATGGGTAAGTAAAGTTATATAGCCTATTTTTACACTGTCATCCATGATCTCATCCCTTCCTTGATGCTTGGCTTAGCCCTAAGCATTTTCATGTGAAATTGACCAACAAAATCCATCTTGCAGGCACTAATAGAGCATTGTATGCCTTCAACCATCATGCCATTTCTCTAGTTCCATATGCTCCAACAACCAGTGATGAGGATCTTAATGATAAAATCCATATTGTACCTATGTTTTGCATCAATAATCATGTTGTGGATGCTAGCATACGTATCCCATTCCATACCATTACCCCACCAGAAACTTTGACTAAATGGGCATCCAAAGAACAGATGTATTTTGTCCTCCTGTTGTAGTCCTTTCATAGTCTACATTGGTTACAGTTCGGATGGAAAAAAATATCTAGATAACAGGTGTTAACTCTGTCATGTAACATCAGCCAGCAAAAAAATTTATGTTTGGGAAGGCATCATGTTTTCTAGATCCATGTGATAGGAGGGGGGGCTCGATTGTCCCATAAGGGCATTATAAATATTTTTGGTGGAATAAGCAGCACCCCCCAATGAAATTTCCAGGTGTCATGCTTATGTAAGTCCTTGACCATATCCAATGAATTTGTGAGTTGCAAGAATTGTTGGTTGGCAATGATAGGTAGTGGCAGTTGGAACATGGAGTATAAATCATCCTGGTGATTGGCAAAGTATAAATAGATGTTATCATTTGTTGCAAATGAATGTAGCTTGGGATATTTGTCTATCATGGGCTGGCCTTTCCAGTTGTCCTTCCATAAGAGTATAGAATCTCCATTGCTAGCAGTCCAAGATGTATTTTTTTGTATATATCAAACAAACTCATACAGTCTCTCCACCATAATGACCCTTTGTTGGTGCAAGCATGTGGGATCATACTGTTTGAGTAATGTGCTTGCCAAATAAGTTTCACCCAGGGAACATCAGCATGATTATAAAAATTGTGAACGTGTTTCAGGAGTAGAGCAATGTTTTGGGTTTTAAGATTGAGTACACCAAGACCACTCTGTTCCTTGGGCTTTCAAACCATTTGCCAGTTGATCAAACAATTGCCTTTCTTGTTAATATCATATCCATGCCATGGGAAAGACCTGTTGGATTTGTTTACATGTTCTAATACAGTTATATGAACCTTGAAAGTGCACATGGCAAAATAAGGCATGTAGGCAATGACTGAGTTCATATAAGTGAGTCTACCAGCATAATTCATAAGATTGGCAATGCCAGATAATTTCTTGTCAATTCTGGCAATGATGGGCATCAAGTCTTGAACAAATCATTTGGTGGTTCCCAAAGGGAGCCCAAGGTATGTAAATGGCAAGCTTTATATTTTGCATCCAAATGCAGCAACAAATTGATTAAGAGTAGAATAGACAACCACCATGGATGATTTTTTGAAATTGACAAATAACCCCATGGATTGGTTGAATAGTTGTAATAGGATTTTAAGTGCATAATCTGGTCATAATTGGCAGGCATAATAAGGAGTGTGTCATTAGCATATTGAATGATGGGGTACTGTTATCCATAATCACAATCAACTAGCAAAGATAACTCACCATTCATCCATGCACCATTGATGATTTATTGAAGGAGGTTAACAACCAAGATAAAGGAGGCAGATAGGGGGTCACCCTGTCTAACACCTCTTTCACATTGAATAGTTTTCCCAGCAACTCAATTCAGTAGGATAAAGGTAGATGCAAATTTAAAAAATTTCAAGACCCGATTGATCCATCTTGGTCCAAAACCCTTGGCCTTGAGCATGGCAATAATGGCACCGTATTCAACTTTATCAAATGCCTTCTCAAAATTAAGTTTCAATATAGGGATGGGCTTCTTGGATTGGTGGAAAATATGAAGGCACTCAAAAGCATAACTATGGCAATCCTGGATGTTTTTACCTTTAATGGATCCACATCGGTTCACATGCAGAATGGGTATAATCTCCTTCTATAATCTGTTGGCCATCAATTTAGTGAAAAAATTAAGAGGAAGGCTACCCAGTGATATTGGCCTATAATCATTCGTAGTCTCTAGAGAGATTTTTTTGGGGATTAAAGTAATGTAGGTAGTGCTGATACTATGAATATCAGAAGTACCTTCAAAAAGTCCCCAATCATAGTGTAAAAGTCATGTTTGAGAATATTCTGGTATCATCTTAAAAATAGCCCATTAAATCCATCAAGGCGGGTGCTATAACAGCAGGGAATTCCGTAACATCAGCTTCAATTTTGTCAATAGTGAAATGGTCATCTAGATGTAAAAGGTTGTGTGGTTGTATAATTTCATCTAGGTTGAAAAGCATAGTCGGGTTGATAGTTGTGTCAAATCTATCTTTTAAAGATCTCCATATTATAGCAGCCTTTTGGTCATGATCTTGATTTATATATACACCTTCAGTGGTAATGGAGGTGATGTAGTTTCTCTTATAATTTTGAGTTGCCATGGCATGGATTTTTTTAGTTTTCATCACCACATTTGATCTTTCCCATCTTGAATTTGATTTTCCAATATATCCTGTTGGCCTCAAGTAACTTGAGGAGATGTTTCTTAAGTATCTTCTTGAAATTGTTTTTAGTGGTAGAAAGTGTCATTTTCATTGAATAAGAAGAGAGTTGTCCGGTTAGTTAGCGCAAAACCGGATGAAAACCGTCACAACCTGCTGATCAGGCACACAAACAAGACACTACACTCACACCGCTACGAAGAAAAGCATCATCAATGTAGCACGTTGGCATCATTGTCATCACTTCTACCCGAGCTAGCAACTCTGACTTCACTGCAATCAACCACCGACAAAGCCCACGCCACAAAGGCAGTGAAGATCCATATGAAGATCGAAATCGTGCAATCAACAAGATGCCAGGGACATGGCAGATCTGGATTCGAGAATGAACCACGACAAAGAACTATGCAGGGTTGGCGATGGGAAGGATCATCAAGCAGAGCAACCCGTCGCCTTCCATTGTTGCCACACAAACCTCACTATCATGCAGCTCCTACTTCACCATGGCTACCATCCCACGGTGAACTAGAGGACACACCGAAGAGTCGACTACAACAACCCTACTGCGATGAAGCCATCACACATCCATATAGTCATTGCCACACCCACCACCGACGACCAACAACAACAACCACGGGGCCCACCAACTGAAACCAACTCCAAAGTGATGTCCCTGAGAGGAAAAAACAACATAAGTGTCGCCATCGCTCGGATCTAGGGTTTCCCCTGAAGTAACAAGGGCAACATAGCCAGAACTAATCGACAATACCTTCACCAAAGTAACGGTGACCGCCAATGTCACTATCGTCGGCCTGGACTTCATCCGAGCTCATCTTTTTCTTGCAACCTCGCCTCACAAGCCCATGGCCGGCTGGCTTGATGAGCCCAATTTATGTGAAGTTTTTACCTCTTATTTTGTGCCTACACAATAGGCTTTGTGCAATTTTATTTCTTCCATGCGTTGCTTTTGTCGGTTTTCCCAAGGTTCCCAGTAAATGTCTTTTGGGGCAAATAAAAACTATGGAAGGAATCCCAAGAAGTTATGATGGAATCACGTCGTTTATTGTGATTATCATCTACCATAAAATAAATAAAGCAAATGGAGAAAGATGGAGGCCGTGCGTCGCCACCAAAGCCCAAGACAATCACACTCGTATGGGCGATCGTATGGCATGGCGGTGGCGTCCCCTGGTTGACTACTTCTCTCCTGTGCATTTTCAAATCGGGGATCAAATGCCCATAGCTTCCAAAACGCATCCAAAACACATAACCCTAGCCTTTGGAAGGCATCCAAAGGGGTAATCAATCCAAGGACTTCGCTACCGCAACGCTGCATCAAGGGGGCTTTATCATCACCACCATACCATCCAAAAGTAATACAATAGTTGGACTGGATTCAATCTTGGGCTACTTTTGTGAAATCACCATGTTCATCATGATTCATCCCATCCCCTTTGCGCCCTCGATATGTGAGTAGATTCCCTAGTTCTTAGGGACATGGAGGAACCCTTGAAAGCACAAGTGCTCCCAGGGTGATTTTGGTAATTAATGTCAACATATCTCTTGTTGGACTAATACTTTTATCTAGTATATTTCAGATGAGTTCAACAGTGGAGTGGTATGGACAAGTGGATGTGGAACCCCTTCAAGAAGCTAAGGACAGAAGATTGGCTCAAGCTCAAGACTCTTCATTTTCATTTCAGTGATCCAAGATCACATTGAGTGCATAGGAAAAGCCAATACTGTTAAAAGGGGATGAGGTGTTGCTTAATGGCTTACTTGCTCAAAGTGCTTAGTGATATGCTCCAAAGCCCTCAACCACTTTCACATTTCCACATATGTCCCAAACCAAAAGTCAAACTCGGCCCCACCGATTTGATCTATCTGGCGCCACCGAGTTCACTTGACATAGCCACTGCCAGAAACCCTAATCAGTTCAATCTCACAGATAGGATCTCGGTCTCACCGAGATGGGTTTGCAAACTCTCTATTGCCTGTTGCATCTATTCCGGTCTCACCGAGACATGCAATCGGTCCCACCGAGACATGCAATCGGTCCCACCGAGTTTGCTTGACCAACTCTCTGTTTTGCTTATTACCAAAATCGGTCTCACCGAGTTTGTGTAATCGGTCAAACCGAGTTGACGTTTTACCCTAACCCTAGCACATCGGTCCCACCGAGTTGATCATATCGGTCCCACCGAAAACTCTAACGTTCACATTTTGAACCATATCAGTCTGACCGAGTTTCTTGATTTGGTCCCACCGAGTTTGGTGAATTGTTTGTAACGGCTAGATTTTGTGTGGAGGCTATATATATACCCCTCCACCCTTCCTTCATTCTTGAGGAGAGCCATCGGAACGTACCTACACTTCTAGCATTCATTTTCTGAGAGAGAACCGCCTACTCATGTGTTGAGACCAAGATATACCAATCCAACCACAAGAATCTTGATCTCTAGCCTTCCACAAGTTGCTTTCCACTCAAATCATCTTTCCACCAAATCCAAATATGTGTGAGAGAGAGTTGAGTGTTGGGGAGACTATCATATGAAGCACAAGAGCAAGGAGTTCATATCAACACACCATCTATTACCTTTTGGAGAGTGGTGTCTCCTAGATTGGTTAGGTGTCACTTGGGAGCCAACGTCAAGATTGCGGAGTTGAACCAAGGAGTTTGTACGGGCAAGGAGATCGCCTACTTCGTGAAGATCTACCCTAGTGAGGCAAGTCCTTCATGGGCGATGGCCATGGTGGGATAGACAAGGTTGATTCTTCATGGACCTTTCATGGGTGGAGCCCTTCGTGGACTCGCGCAACCGTTACCCTTCATGGGTTGAAGTCTCCATCAACGTGGATGTACGATAGCACCACCTAGCAGAACCATGCCAAAAATCTTCGTGTCTCCAATTGCGTTTGCACACTCCAATCTCATCCCTTTACATTCTCACAATTTGCATGCTTTACTTTCCGCTGCTCATATACTCTTGCCATGCTTGCTTGAAATGTATCACTACAGAAATCAGCTACTTTGCCGTCTGCCACGGCAGACGGCAATGGCCTTTGCCGTCTGCCGCGGACGGCAAAGGGGCCTTTGCCATCAGCGGCGGACGGCAAAGAAAGCCGACGGCAATAAATGTGCTGTTAGTCCGTTAGGCGGCTAACGGCAGCCTTTGCCGTCTGCTGCTGACGGCAAAGAGCATCCGGCCTTTGCTGTCCGCCGAATGACGTCAGCTGGACGTCACTGCGGGACAAGTCTTTGCCGTCTGCCACTGTAGGCAAAGCCTTTGCCGTCCGCCGCTGTAGGCAAACTGACCAAATGGGTCAGCTCCCAGGGAGCACAGGTGGCCGCCGCGTGGCTTCTTTGCCGTCCGCAGCGGACGGCAAAGGCGCCTTTGCCATCAGCGGCTGACGGCAAAGGTGCCTCTTTTTTTCTGTTTTTTTTAATCCAGCAATTTTCACAGCAAATATATGACATATATATATATATTTCACAGAGCTATTTAATAGCAAACATATGACATATCCAGCACATAAGTTTCATCGTGCATACATATATAGTTCCATCCATTCATACATAACAAGTTGCACATACACATTGTTCCATCCATACATATTACAATGCAAAGTTTCATCAAGATAGCAAGTTCCATCATAGCAAGCTAGAAGAATACTAGAGGAGAATGAAAGAAAAAACAAGCACTCCATCATAGCAAGCTAGCTTCCGTGAAGTGAATGAAATCTGCAAAGCAAATAAGAAAGTTAGAAAAAGGTGACTAGAAGAAGAAGTATATGCCATTTAGGAGCTAACTTAGGTGAAATGGATCATTTATGAGATAACTTAGTTGAAATGGATCGTTTATGAGCTAACCTAGGTGAAATAGATCGTTTATGAGCTAACTTAGGTATAATGCATCATTTTAGAGCTAACCTAGGTAAGATGGGTCATTTTGTAGCTAACCTAGGTGAAATGGATCGTTTTTGAGCTAAGTTAGGTGAAATGGATCGTTTATGAGCTAACCTAGGTGAAATAGATTGTTTATGAGCTAACTTTGGGAAAATGCATCGTTTTAGAGCTAACCTAGGTGTGATGGGTCATTTTGGAGCTAAACTAGGTAAAATGGATCGTTTGTGAGCTAACCTAGGTGAAATGGATCGTTTATGAGCTAATCTAGGTAAAATGGGTCATTTTAGAGCTAACTTGGGTAAAATGCATCATTTTGGAGCTAACCTAGGTAAGATGGGTCATTTTGGAGCTAACCTAGGTAAAATGGGTCATTTTAGAGCTAACATAGGTAAAATGGATTATTTTGGAGTTAGTCTAGGTAAAATGGGTCATTTTAGAGCTAACTTGGGTAAAATGGATCATTTATGAGCTAACTAAGGTATAATGGGTCATTTTAGAGCTAACTTAGGTAAAATGGATTGTTTATGAGCTAACTAAGCTAATTATGCCATTTTGACATAAGTAAGCTAAGTACATGTCATTATTGAGCAAACCTAGTTAACTAAGCATACTAGAGCTTGTTGGGGATCGTTGCAGAATTTTAAAATTTTCTACGCATCACCAAGATCCATCTATGGAGTATACTAGCAACGAGGGGAAAGGAGTGCATCTACATACCCTTGTAGATCGGGAGCGGAAGCGTTCAAGTGAACGGGGTTGATGGAGTCGTACTCGTCGTGATCCAAATCACCGATGACCGAGTGCCGAACGGACGGCACCTCCGCGTTCAACACACGTACGGAGCAGTGACGTCTCCTCCTTCTTGATCCAACAAGGGGAAAGGAGAGGTTGATGGAGATCCAGCAGCACGACGGCGTGGTGGTGGAAGTAGCGGGATCCCGGCAGGGCTTCGCCAAGCGCAAGCGGGAGGGAGAGGTGTTGCAGGGGGAGAGGGAGGCGCCAGGGGCTGTTATGCTGCTGCCCTCCCTCCCCCCACTATATATAGGCCCCCGGGGGGGCGCCGGCCCTGGATCCCATCTACAAGGGGGGCGGCGGCCAGGGGGGAAACTTGCCCCCCAAGTTAGGTGGGGCGCCCCCCACCCCTAGGGTTTCCAACCCTAGGCGCAGGGGGAGGCCCATGGGGGGCGCCCCAGCCCACTAGGGGCTGGTTCATTTGGTTTTGCCGGCCTTCTTGTCCGCTATGTATTTGGGGCAGTTCCGCTTCCAGTGACCACTTCCCTTGCAATAAAAGTACTCAGTCTCAGGCTTGGGTCCATTCTTCGACTTCTTCCCGGCAACTGGCTTACCGGGCGCGGCAACTCCCTTGCCGTCCTTCTTGAAGTTCTTCTTACCCTTGCCTTTCTTGAACTTAGTGGTTTTATTCACCATCAACACTTGATGTTCCTTTCTGATCTCCACCTCCGCTGATTTCAGCATCGAATATACCTCAGGAATGGTCTTTTCCATCCCCTGCATATTGAAGTTCATCACAAAGCTCTTATAGCTCGGTGGAAGCGACTGAAGGATTCTGCCAATGACCGCGTCATCCGGGAGATTAACTCCCAGATGAGACAAGCGGTTGTGTAACCCAGACATTCTGAGTATGTGCTCACTAAGAGAACTATTTTCCTCCATTTTATAGCTGAAGAACTTGTCAGAGACTTCATATCTCTCGACCCGGGCATGAGCTTGGAAAACCATTTTCAGCTCTTCGAACATCTCATATGCTCCATGTTTCTCAAAACGCTTTTGGAGACCCGGTTCTAAGCTGTAAAGCATGCCGCACTGAACGAGGGAGTAATCATCAGCACGTGATTGCCAAGCTTTCATAACGTCTTGGTTCTCTGGGATTGGTGCTTCACCTAGCGGTGCTTCTAGGACATAATCTTTCTTGTCAGCTATGAGGATGATCCTCAGGTTCCGGACCTAGTCCGTATAGTTGCTGCCATCATCTTTGAGCTTGGTTTTCTCTAGGAACGCGTTGAAGTTGAGGACAACGTGGGCCATTTGATCTACAAGACATATTGTAAAGATTTTAGACTAAGTTCATGATAATTAAGTTCATCTAATCAAATTACTCAATGAACTCCCACTCAGATAGACATCCCTCTAGTCATCTAAGTGAAACATGATCTGAGTTAACTAGGCCGTGTCCGATCATCACGTGAGACGGACTAGTCAAGATCGGTGAACACCTCCATGTTGATCGTATCTTCTATACGACTCATGCTCGACCTTTCGGTCTTCCGTGTTCCGAGGCCATGTCTGTACATGCTAGGCTCGACCTTTCGGTCTTTCGGTCTATCGTAGCAGAATTTTAAAATTTCCTACGCATCACCAAGATCCATCTATGGAGTATACTAGCAACGAGGAGAAAGGAGTGCATCTACATACCCTTGTAGATCGCGAGCGGAAGCGTTCCAATGAACGGGGTTGATGGAGTCGTACTCGCCGTGATCCAAATCACCGATGACCGAGTGCCGAACGGACGGCACCTCCGCGTTCAACACACGTACGGAGCAGCAGCGTCTCCTCCTTCTTGATCCAGAAAGGGGGAAGGAGAGGTTGATGGAGATCCAGCAGCACGACTGTGTGGTGGTGGAAGTAGCGGGATCTCGGCAGGGCTTCGCCAAGCTTCTGCGAGAGGGAGAGGTGTTGCAGGGGGAGAGGGAGGCGCCAGGGGCTGTGGTATTGCTGCCCTCCCTCCCCCCCACTATTTATAGGCCCCCTAGAGGGGGGGCGCCGGCCCTGGAACCCATCTACATGGGGGGGGGGGGGCGGCGGCCAAGGGGGAAGGGGGGTGGTGGCTTCCCCCCCAAGCCAAGTGGGGCGCCCCCACCCCTAGGGTTCTAAACCCTAAGCGCAGGGGGAGGCCCAAGGGGGGGCGCCCCAGCCCACTAAGGGCTGGTTCCCTTCCCACTTCAGCCCATGGGGCCCTCCGGGATAGGTGGCCCCACCCGGTGGACCCCCGGGACCCTTCCGGTGGTCCCGGTACAATACCGATAACCCCCGAAACTTTCCCGGTGGCCGAAACTGGACTTCCTATATACAATTCTTCACCTCCGGACCATTCCGGAACTCCTCGTGACGTCCGGGATCTCATCTGGGACTCCGAACAACTTTCGGGTTTCCGCATACTAATATCTCTATAACCCTAGCGTCACCGAACCTTAAGTGTGTAGACCCTACGAGTTCGGGAGACATGCAGACATGACCGAGACGCCTCTCCGGTCAATAACCAACAGCGGGATCTGGATACCCATGTTGGCTCCCACATGTTCCACGATGATCTCATCGGATGAACCACGATGTCGAGGATTCAATCAATCCCGTATACAATTCCCTTTGTCAATCGGTATGCTACTTGCCCGAGATTCGATCGTCGGTATCCCAATACCTTGTTCAATCTCGTTACCGACAAGTCTCTTTACTCGTACCGTAATGCATGATCCCGTGGCTAACTCCTTAGTCACATTGAGCTCATTATGATGATGCATTACCGAGTGGGCCCAGAGATATTTCTCCGTCAGACGGAGTGACAAATCCCAGTCTCGATCCGTGCCAACTCAACAAACACTTTCGGAGATACCCGTAGTGTACCTTTATAGTCACCCAGTTACGTTGTGACGTTTGGCACACCCAAAGCACTCCTACGGTATCCGGGAGTTGCACGATCTCATGGTCTAAGGAAAAGATACTTGACATTGGAAAAGCTCTAGCAAACGAACTACACGATCTTTGAGCTATGCTTAGGATTGGGTCTTGTCCATCACATCATTCTCCTAATGATGTGATCCCGTTATCAATGACATCCAATGTCCATAGTCAGGAAACCATAACTATCTGTTGATCAACGAGCTAGTCAACTAGAGGCTTACTAGGGACACATTGTGGTCTATGTATTCACACATGTATTACGATTTCCGGATAACACAATTATAGCATGAACAATAGACAATTATCATGAACAAAGAAATATAATAATAACCATTTATTATTGGCTCTAGGGCATATTTCCAACAGTCTCCCACTTGCACTAGAGTCAATAATCTAGTTACATTGTGATGAATCGAACACCCATAGCGTCCTGGTGTTGATCATGTTTTGCTCTAGGGAGAGGTTTAGTCAACGGATCTGCTACATTCAGGTCCGCATGTACTTTACAAATATCTATGTCTCCATTTTGAACACTTTCACGAATGGAGTTGAAGCGACGCTTGATATGCCTGGTCTTCCTGTGAAACCTGGGCTCCTTGGCAAGGGCAATAGCTCCAGTGTTGTCACAGAAGAGAGTCATCGGGCCCGACGCATTGGGAATCACCCCTAGGTCGGTAATGAACTCCTTTATCCAAACTGCTTCCTGTGCTGCCTCTAAGGCTGCCATGTGCTCCGCTTCACATGTAGATCCCGCCACGACGCTGTGCTTGCAACTGCACCAGCTTACTGCTCCTCCATTCAAAATATACACGTATCCGGTTTGTGACTTCGAGTCATCCAGATCTGTGTCAAAGCTAGCGTCGACATAACCCTTTACGACGAGCTCTTCGTCACCTCCATAAACGAGAAACATATCCTTAGTCCTCTTCAGGTACTTCAGGATATTCTTGACCGCTGTCCAGTGTTCCATGCCGGGATTACTTTGGTACCTTCCTACCAAACTTACGGCAAGGTTTACATCAGGTCTGGTACACAGCATGGCATACATAATAGACCCTATGGCCGAGGCATAGGGGATGACACTCATCTTTTCTCTATCTTCTGCCGTGGTCGGGCATTGAGCCGTCCTCAATTGCACACCTTGTAATACAGGCAAGAACCCCTTCTTGGACTGATCCATATTGAACTTCTTCAATATATTGTCAAGGTACGTACTCTGTGAAAGACCAATGAGGCGTCTTGATCTATCTCTATAGATCTTGATGCCTAATATATAAGCAGCTTCTCCAAGGTCCTTCATTGAAAAACACTTATTCAAGTAGGCCTTTATACTTTCCAAGAATTCTATATCATTTCCCATCAATAGTATGTCATCCACATATAATATGAGAAATGCTACAGAGCTCCCACTCACTTTCTTGTAAACACAGGCTTCTCCATAAGTCTGTGTAAACCCAAACGCTTTGATCATCTCATCAAAACGAATGTTCCAACTCCGAGTTGCTTGTACCAGTCCATAGATGGAGCGCTGGAGCTTGCATACTTTGTCAGCATTCTTAGGATCGACAAAACCTTCCGGCTGCATCATATACAATTCTTCCTTAAGAAAGCCGTTAAGGAATGCCGTTTTGACGTCCATCTGCCATATCTCATAATCATAGTATGCGGCAATTGCTAACATTATTCGGACGGACTTCAGCTTTGCTACGGGTGAGAAAGTCTCATCGTAGTCAACCCCTTGAACTTGTCGATAACCCTTAGCGACAAGTCGAGCCTTATAGATGGTCACATTACCATCCGCGTCTGTCTTCTTCTTAAAGATCCATTTGTTTTCTATGGCTCGCCGATCATCGGGCAAGTCAGTCAAAGTCCATACTTCATTTTCATACATGGATCCTATCTCGGATTTCATGGCTTCTAGTCATTTGGCGGAATCCGGGCCCGCCATCGCTTCTTCATAGTTCGAAGGTTCACCGTTGTCTAACAACATGATTTCCAGGACAGGGTTGCCGTACCACTCTGGTGCGGAACGTGTCCTTGTGGACCTACGAAGTTCAGTAGTAACTTGATCTGAAGCTTCATGATCATCATCATTAACTTCCTCCCCAATCGGTGTAGGCACCACAGGAACATCTTCCCGCGCTGTGCTACTTTCCGGTTCGGAAGGGGTGACTATCACCTCATCAAGTTCCACTTTCCTCCCACTCAATTCTTTCGAGAGAAACTCTTTCTCCAGAAAGGACCCATTCTTGGCAACAAAGATCTTGCCTTCGGATCTGAGGTAGAAGGTATACCCAATGGTTTCCTGAGGGTATCCTATGAAGACGCATTTTTCCGACTTGGGTTTGAGCTTTTCAGGTTGAAGTTTCTTGACATAAGCATCGCATCCCCAAACTTTTAGAAACGACAGCTTAGGTTTCTTCCCAAACCATAATTCATACGGTGTCGTCTCAACGGATTTCGACGGAGCCCTATTTAAAGTGAATGCGGCAGTCTCTAAAGCATAGCCCCAAAATGAGAGCGGTAGATCGGTAAGAGACATCATAGATCGCACCATATCCAATAGAGTGCGATTACGACGTTCGGACACACCGTTTCGTTGAGGTGTTTCAGGCGGCGTGAGTTGTGAAACGATTCCACATTTCTTTAAGTGCGTACCAAATTCGTGACTTAAATATTCTCCACCACGATCTGATCGTAAGAACTTTATTTTCCTGTCACGTTGATTCTCAACCTCACTCTGAAATTCCTTGAACTTTTCAAAGGTTTCAGACTTGTGTTTCATTAGGTAGACATACCCATATCTACTTAAGTCATCAGTGAGAGTGAGAACATAACGATATCCTCCGCGAGCCTCAACACTCATTGGACCGCACACATCGGTATGTATGATTTCCAATAAGTTGGTGGCTCGCTCCATTGTTCCGGAGAATGGAGTCTTGGTCATCTTACCCATGAGGCATGGTTCGCACGTGTCAAATGATTCGTAATCAAGAGACTCCAAAAGTCCATCTGCATGGAGCTTCTTCATGCGCTTGACACCAATGTGACCAAGGCGGCAGTGCCACAAGTATGTGGGACTATCGTTATCAACTTTACATCTTTTGGTATTCACACTATGAATATGTGTAACATCACGTTCGAGATTCATCAAGAATAAACCATTGACCAGCGGGGCATGACCATAAAACATATCTCTCATATAAATAGAACAACCATTATTCTCGGATTTAAATGAGTAGCCATCTCGAATTAAACGAGATCCAGATACAATGTTCATGCTCAAAGCTGGCACTAAATAACAATTATTGAGGTTTAAAACTAATCCCGTAGGTAAATGTAGAGGCAGCGTGCCGACGGCGATCACATCGACCTTGGAACCATTCCCGACGCGCATCGTCACCTCGTCCTTCGCCAGTCTCCGCTTATTCCGCAGTTCCTGTTTTGAGTTACAAATATGAGCAACCGCACCGGTATCAAATACCCAGGAGCTACTACGAGTACTGGTAAGGTACACATCAATTACATGTATATCACATATACCTTTGGTGTTGCCGGCCTTCTTGTCCGCTAAGTATTTGGGGCAGTTCCGCTTCCAGTGACCACTTCCCTTGCAATAAAAGCACTCAGTCTCAGGCTTGGGTCCATTCTTCGACTTCTTCCCGGCAACTGGCTTACCGGGCGCGGCAACTCCCTTGCCATCCTTCTTGAAGTTCTTCTTACCCTTGCCTTTCTTGAACTTAGTGGTTTTATTCACCATCAACACTTGATGTTCCTTTTTGATCTCCACCTCCGCTGATTTCAGCATTGAATATACCTCAGGAATGGTCTTTTCCATCCCCTGCATATTGAAGTTCATCACAAAGCTCTTGTAGCTTGGTGGAAGCGACTGAAGGATTCTGTCAATGACCGCGTCATCCGGGAGATTAACTCCCAGCTGAGACAAGCGGTTGTGTAACCCAGACATTCTGAGTATGTGCTCACTAACAGAACTATTTTCCTCCATTTTACAGCTGAAGAACTTGTCGGAGACTTCATATCTCTCGACCCGGGCATGAGCTTGGAAAACCATTTTCAGCTCTTCGAACATCTCATATGCTCCATGCTTCTCAAAACGCTTTTGGAGCCCCGGTTCTAAGCTGTAAAGCATGCCACACTGAACGAGGGAGTAATCATCAGCACGTGATTGCCAAGTGTTCATAACGTCTTGGTTCTCTGGGATTGGTGCTTCACCTAGCGGTGCTTCTAGGACATAATGTTTCTTGGCAGCTATGAGGATGATCCTCAGTTTCCGGACCCAGTCCGTATAGTTGCTGCCATCATCTTTCAGCTTGGTTTTCTCTAGGAACGCGTTGAAGTTGAGGACAACGTGGGCCATTTGATCTACAAGACATATTGTAAAGATTTTAGACTAAGTTCATGATAATTAAGTTCGTATAATCAAATTACTCAATGAACTCCCACTCAGATAGACATCCCTCTAGTCATCTAAGTGAAACATGATCCGAGTTAACTAGGCCGTGTCCGATCATCACGTGAGACGGACTAGTCAAGATCGGTGAACATCTGCATGTTGATCGTATCTTCTATACGACTCATGCTCGACCTTTCGGTCTTCCGTGTTCCGAGGCCATGTCTGTACATGCTAGGCTCGTCAAGTCAACCTAAGTGTATTGCGTGTGTTCCGAGGCCATGTCTGTACATGCTAGGCTCGTCAACACCCGTTGTATGCGAACTTTAGAATATATCACACCCGATCATCACGTGGTGCTTCGAAACAACGAACCTTCGCAACGGTGCACAGTTAGGGGGAACACTTTCTTGAAATTCTTATAAGGGATCATCTTACTTACTACCGTCGTTCTAAGCAAATAAGATGCAAAACATGATAAACATCACATGCAATCAAATAGTGACATGATATGGCCAATATCATTTTGCTCCTTTGATCTCCATCTTCGGGGCACCATGATCATCTTTGTCACCGGCATGACACCATGATCTCCATCATCATGATCTCCATCATCGTGTCTTCATGAAGTTGTCACGCCAACGATTACTTCTACTTCTATGGCTAACGCGTTTAGGAATAAAGTAAAGTAATTTACATGGCGTTATTCAATGACACGCAGGTCATACAAAATTAAGACAACTCCTATGGCTCCTGCCGGTTGTCATACTCATCGACATGCAAGTCGTGATTCCTATTACAAGAATATGATCAATCTCATACATCACATATATCATTCATCACATCTTCTGGCCATATCACATCACAAGGCACATGCTGCAAAAACAAGTTAGACGTCCTCTAATTGTTGTTGCAAGTTTTTACGTGGCTTGTATAGGTTTCTAGCAAGAACGTTTCTTACCTACATAAAACCACAACGTGATATGCCAATTTCTATTTACCCTTCATAAGGACCCTTTTCATCGAATCCGTTCCGACTAAAGTGGGAGAGACAGACACCCGCTAGCCACCTTATGCAACTAGTGCATGTCAGTCGGTGGAACCTGTCTCACGTAAGCGTACGTGTAAGGTCGGTCCGGGCCGCTTCATCCCACAATACCGCCGAAACAAGATAAGACTAGTAGCGGCAAGAAGAATTGGCAACATCTACGCCCACAACTGCTTTGCGTTCTACTCGTGCATAGTAACTACGCATAGGCCTGGCTCATGATGCCACTGTTGGGGATCGTAGCAGAATTTTAAAATTTCCTATGCATCACCAAGATCCATCTATGGAGTATACTAGCAATGAGGGGAAAGGAGTGCATCTACATACCCTTGTAGATCGCGAGCGGAAGCGTTCCAATGAACGGGGTTGATGGAGTCGTACTCGCCGTGATCCAAATCACCGATGACCGAGTGCCGAACGGACGGCACCTCCGCGTTCAACACACGCACGGAGCAGCGACGTCTCCTCCTTCTTGATCCAGCAAGGGGGAAGGAGAGGCTGATGGAGATCCAGCAGCATGACGGTGTGGTGGTGGAAGTAGCGGGATCTCGGCAGGGCTTCGCCAAGCTTCTGCGAGAGGGAGAGGTGTTGCAGGGGGAGAGGGAGGCGCCAGGGGCTGTGGTATTGCTGCCCTCCCTCCCCCCACTATTTATAGGCCCCCTGGAGGGGGGGGCACCAGCCCTGGAACCCATCTACATGGGGGGGGGGGCGGCCAAGGGGGAAGGGGGGTGGCTTCCCCCCCAAGCCAAGTGGGGCGCCCCCACCCCTAGGGTTCCCAACCCTAGGCGCAAGGGGAGGCCCAAGGGGTGGGCCCCAGCCCACTAAGGACTGGTTCCCTTCCCACTTCAGCCCATGGGGCCCTCTGGGATAGGTGGCCCCACCCGGTGGACCCCCGGGACCCTTCCGGTGGTCCCGGTACAATACCGATAACCCCCGAAACTTTCCCGGTGGCCGAAACTGGACTTCCTATATATAATTCTTCACCTCCGGACCATTCCGGAACTCCTCGTGACGTCCGGGATCTCATCTGGGACTCCGAACAACTTTCGGGTTTCCGCATACTAATATCTCTATAACCCTAGCGTCACCGAACCTTAAGTGTGTAGACCCTACGGGTTCGGGAGACATGCAGACATGAC
Organism: Triticum aestivum; assembly: GCF_018294505.1. Taxonomy (NCBI): domain Eukaryota; kingdom Viridiplantae; phylum Streptophyta; class Magnoliopsida; order Poales; family Poaceae; genus Triticum; species Triticum aestivum. The sequence continues at coordinate 468,360,386 of NC_057808.1, forward strand.
CGAGACGCCTCTCCGGTCAATAACCAACAGCGGGATCTGGATACCCATGTTGGCTCCCACATGTTCCACGATGATCTCATCGGATGAACCACGATGTCGAGGATTCAATCAATCCCGTATACAATTCCCTTTGTCAATCGGTATGCTACTTGCCCGAGATTCGATCGTCGGTATCCCAATACCTTGTTCAATCTCGTTACCGGCAAGTCTCTTTACTCGTACCGTAATGCATGATCCCGTGGCTAACTCCTTAGTCACATTGAGCTCATTATGATGATGCATTACCGAGTGGGCCCAGAGATACCTCTCCGTCACACGGAGTGACAAATCCCAGTCTCGATCCGTGCCAACTCAACTGACACTTTCGGAGATACCCGTAGTGTACCTTTATAGTCACCCAGTTACGTTGTGACGTTTGGCACACCCAAAGCACTCCTACGGTATCCGGGAGTTGCACGATCTCATGGTCTAAGGAAAAGATACTTGACATTGGAAAAGCTCTAGCAAACGAACTACACGATCTTTGAGCTATGCTTAGGATTGGGTCTTGTCCATCACATCATTCTCCTAATGATGTGATCCCGTTATCAATGACATCCAATGTCCATAGTCAGGAAACCATGACTATCTGTTGATCAACGAGCTAGTCAACTAGAGGCTTACTAGGGACACATTGTGGTCTATGTATTCACACATGTATTACGATTTCCGGATAACACAATTATAGCATGAACAATAGACAATTATCATGAACAAAGAAATATAATAATAACCATTTATTATTGCCTCGGGCATATTTCCAACAGCTTGCTCGTCTTGTCCGTCTTCTGGCTTGCCGACCTCTAGGATTCGGACGCGGCAAACGGCTGCTGGATGAATTTGAACTGCCAAGGCGGGAACGAGGTGGCGTGCTAGCTAGGCATCTAGGCCTGCCGCCCGCCATTCGCACGCCATGCGGCGCCAGCCAGTTAGGCCGGCCTGCCAGCCCACGAGCTTGACGGGACGTGATGCAGGCCGGGCCCGCCACTAGCACGCCTCGGCGCGCGCGCGGATCCGCTGCGGCCGAGGCAGGGGCAGTTTGGATCCCATGCCCCATCACTGCACGCTTTAACCACGCGGTAAATGCGGGGTCATGGAACGTGGGCGTTTTTAATCCCACGCCCCGCACACCTTGACCCCTTGGCTTCGTAGCCAGGGGCTATAAATATGGGGGAGGAGGGGAGCGGCCGAGGCACGTGCGCTCTCCTCTTCCTCGCCCCCACTCACCTCTTCTTCTTCCTCGCCACCGCTGCGCTCGAGCTCCGTCGAAGCGCTGCCGCTGCTCGCCGTTGCTTCGAGCCTCTTTTCTCTGCTCCGTCGCGGGCTCACGCGCCCGTTGCTACTCTTCATTTCTTCCTCGACCTCGATCCTCCATGGAGCGCGCCGACGATTGTGACGGCTCCGTCATCCATGAGGATCACCTCACCTTCCTCCATGACACGCGGCGGCTGCCCGGCGAGGGCTATGTCAAGACGCGTGTGCCGCCCGCCAATGAGATCTCACCGGCGCCGGAGGAAGGCGAGCGCGTCATCTTCTGCTCGCACTTCCTCCGCGGCTTCGGCCTGCCGACGAGCGGCTTCCTCCGCTCGTTCCTCACGTTCTATCGCCTCCAGCCGTACCACCTCACACCAAACACGGTGGTGCTGCTGTCGGCCTTCGTCACCCTCTGCGAGGGGTACCTCGACATCCTCCCCACCATCGAGCTTTGGGGAGCTTTCTTCTACACCAAGCTCGGCACCTCCGCGAGGGAGGAGCCAGCCCAGTGTGGAGCCTTCATCGTCGTGCACCGCCCGGGAGCCGGAAACACCTTCCCGGCCATCAAGCTGATCCAGTCGATGAAGCTATGGCAGAAGTCATATTTCTATGCGAAGAACGTCAACCTGGCGATTGACTTCCTCAAACTGGCGGAGTACGTGGCCGGTCTGCCTGCCGAGCCCCGCACCAACTGGGGCTTCAAGCCGAAGCCGCTGTCGCCTGACGCCTCCGCCGTCATCACCCGCCTCAAGGTGATGAAGGAGTCGGAGGGCCTCAAGGCGGCCGACTTGCTACTCGCCTTCGTGGTGCGCCGAGTCCTCCTTCTCCAAGGACGGCCTCACATCATCAGCCAGATGAGTGGGCATCATGACCCATGTCGGATGTGCACCAAGGAGATGCCGACTACTGAGGTGGCCTACCTGGTGAACGAGATCGTCAACCTCAAGCTCGAGCCGGAGGGGTGGCGGTTCGGCAAGCGGCCGTACTCCCGCGCAGACACGCCGCCTATGGTAAGCTCTCGGCTCTTTTATTTTTCTCTTGCCGGGTTCTCTTTTTCCGGCCTCTCTCTTGCCGGCTTCTCTCCTGCCGGCTCCTCTCTTGCCGGATTCTCTCCTGCCGGCTCCTCTCTTGCCGGCTGACAAACTCGACCATGATGCAGGTCCTTCCCCTCCAGCTGGAGGCCAACACCAACTTCATGCCGGACCGGGACACGAGCGATGTGGCGGACCCCGACTTGGGGGCGGCCGCCCTGGAAGACGACGCCACAGGTGGTGGTGGTGGAGCAGGCGGAACCGGAGGAGGAGGCGTGGAAGACTGGTCGGATGACGACGAGAAGGAGGAAGAGGAGGAGGCGCCGCGTCGCCCGCCACCTTCCGACAGGGCGGGCACAAGCTCTGCGGCCGCGCCGACCGCACCAGGCGGTGGGCCAAAACGTCGAGGCGTGCTATTTTTCGGCAGCCACGCCAAGAGGCCGAAGCACTCAACCACCGCGGCCAAGAGCACGGCCGCTGCAACCAAGCGGCGTGAAGCCGCCGCGAAGGCGGCCAAGTTTCAGAAGGCCCCCAAGCAGCCTCCGATGGTGTCGGCGTAAGTCTTCAACCTTTCTCGTGTCTTCTTTTATTCTTTTGTCTTGATGGCTCTTTTTGAATCTTCTTTTTACTTTGTCCTTTGAGCAGGGCCCCGCTCTTCCTTGAGCGGTCAACCTCCGCCTCCGTCGTCAGGACGGCGGAGGGCTCCACCAACAACCGTTGCATAGACCCGTCCGCCGACCTCCGGGAGGCGCATGAGAGGAACGCACGGGAGGTGCGCGAGGAGAAAGAGGCCGACGCCAAGAAGGCGGAGGCCGACAAGGCGGCCGCGATTGTCGGTGTCAAAACCAGCGGATCTCGGGTAGGGGGTCCCGAACTGTGCGTCTAGGATCGATGGTAACAGGAGATGGGGGACACGGTGTTTACCCAGGTTCGGGCCCTCTCTATGGAGGTAATACCCTACTTCCTGCTTGATTGATCTTGATAAATATGAGTACTACAAGAGTTGATCTACCACGAGATCGTAATGGCTAAACCCTAGAAGTCTAGCCTGTATGACTATGGTAATGAGTATATCCTATCCGGACTATGCCCTCCGGTTTATATAGACACCGGAGGGATCTAGGGTTACATAGAGTCGGTTACATAGGAAGGAATCATCATAGTTAATCGCCAAGCTTGCCTTCCACGCCAAGGAGAGTCCAATCCAGACGCGGGTAGAGTCTTCGGCCTTCATGTCTTCACAGCCCACCAGTCTAGCCCATGGATAACAGGCCGGACGCCCGAGGACCCCTTAGTCCAGGACTCCCTCAGTAGCCCCTGAACCTGGCTTCAATGACGAGGAGTCCGGCGCACAGATTGTCTTCGGCATTGCAAGGCGGGTTCCCTTCTATTCGAACTCCAAGATAGTCTTCCGACGCGATGATAGTATCCGGACCTGTCACACACACACACACTCCATACACAACCACAGAGAGAATATAATTTGGCACGAGTTCAATCCGTTGACAAATTTCGGTTGCATGACATCACGTCCGACCGGTCATAATTCCGGACCATTTTGTGCCCAACGCTCGACATCCCGAGACGCGGTTGCCATTGGCACGTCCTGTCGAAGCAGAGATCGTGCCCCCTTATAGTGGGATTCTCGTCAATGCGGGCATGGGTAACCCAACCACACCGTTTATACATCCCTTGGGAACAGGCGAGTTTTTAGGGCGAGTGGGGAGGCGCTTGATATTCGCGGCTTTTATAAGGGGATAAGGATTCCCTTCCTTCACCCACATTCTTCCTCTCCTTTAGTCCCTCCGCCCTTGAGCTCCAATCATGTCTGAATCCGGAGCTGGAGGCAAGTGGACGGCCTCCTCCGTTAAGAAGAAGGACATCACGGAGCTCCGGGAGGCCGGATATTTGGCCAAGGAGATTGCTCATCGACTCCCGGCGAAAGGGCAAATCGTCCCTACTGTCGAGCCCCATGAGAGGGTTGTGTTTCTCACACATTTTGTCCGCGGGCTGGGATTCCCTCTCCACCCGTTCGTCCGCGGACTGATGTTTTACTATGGGCTAGACTTTCATGACCTAGCCCCTAACTTTATTCTCAACATCACGGCATTCATTGTCGTGTGCGAAGCCTTTCTCCGCATCCCACCTCATTTCGGCCTATGGCTGAAGACCTTTAATGTGAAGCCGAAGGTGGTGAGCGATCAACAAGCAGAGTGCGGAGGCGCCATGGTGGGCAAGATGCCCAATGTCACCTGGCCCGAAGGCTCCTTTGCGGAGACGGTGAAGGGGTGGCAATCGGGGTGGTTCTACATCACCGAGCCGCGCGGCGCTGACTGGGCGGCGGCCCCCGAATTCCGATCTGGAACCCCGATGCGGCTCACCTCCTGGCAAGAGAAGGGCCTAACCTGGGGTCCCTCGGACGAGCTGACTGGGCTCCAGACGTGCGTCCAGAACATGATAGACAGAAAAATCAAGCTCGTCAACGTGATCCAGGTCATGCTCATTCGTCGGGTTCTTCCGTGCCAACGCCGGACTTGCTATCTGTGGGAGTATGATCCGGCCAAGCACCAGACGCTACTAGAGCTCTTCGGCGTGAGGCACGAAGACATCTGGAAAGTGCTCTTCAAGGCCGGCGAGACGCCACCTCCCATGACCGAGGATCGCGGGCTTAGCTCAAAACGCCAGGCTAATTCGGTAAGTTCCATAATGTTTTCAAGGTGTACCCTTTACTAGCATATTTTGAGGAAAATCCTAAGCTTTCCTACCCATATTTTCAGGCCTGGATTGAGGTAGCAGAGGGGATTAACTGTCTGGCCCCGCTGCCCGAAGACCAAGAATTCCCATGACTGACGAAAATGCTATTTCCAGCACCTTATGAGGTGCCAGAGAAGACGGCCAAGAAAGCGGCCAAAGGGGCCAAGAAGGGTCCTCGCCGAAAAGGCGTTCTGGACATGTCATCCGAAGACGAAACTCCTTCTCCGTCCGCTGACGATGACGATGAAGAGGAGGAGAAAAACGACTCCCCACCTGAAGTGTGGAGGAAGAGGAGGGCGGTCCCCATGAATCTGGAGGCAAAAGCGCCCAAGAGGGAAAAAAGTTCCTTCACGGATAACTCCGTGTGGGATGTCGATAGCAGCCCGGAGCGACCTCGCCAGACCAAACCTCGGGCCGCATCATAATTATCAGAGTCCAAAAACGGCTGGCCTTCCCGGTTTGTATTGTTGATATACTTTAAATCTTGTCATTGCAGCCCGGCACGCGATGGCTCCCCGCGATCCTCGACAGAGGATTCGCTAGACTCGAAGGAGATGGCTAGCATGTCTCCGCCACCTGCTCATTCTGCCTCGCCCAAGGGTGATGACGAGGTGGTGTTCCAAAAGACTTTTCCGGACCGGGGGGAGGTTCCGGAGATCGTCAGGGTGGAGCCCCAGGATGGCTCCTCGGCCGCCGGACATATGGGGGGAAAAGCCCCCATGGGGACTGGTGACGGGGCCCGAGTTCCTTTCGGCCTTCGGCCGGATACCCTTCCGAAGACCTACATGGCTCTGGAGTCCAGCGAACGGCCTTCCCCGAAAGGAGGAGATGTGCCTGTTCCGCCGGTCACCTCTGTCCAACCAGAGGCACCGGATAATCTGCTGGAGGCGCTACGAGGTGCCTCCATTATGGATGAACACCGTGCCCTCATGGGCATGGTGACCGAGAAGGTTCAGTTCGTCAAGAGCGGACTGACCGAAGCCTACACTAGCCTTCTAACGGGCTTCGAGGTAAGTAGTGTGATTGTAGGAAGAATATCATAGTGTAGACAGTAGCCCCTGATGCTCTGTTCGGTGTTCGGAAAGAAAAAGCCGAACAAAGGATCAAAAATAATTATCGCAGGAGTCTAACAAAAAGGTGTCTGTGTGAATAAGCAGGCCTCGTTGTGGGCTGCTACCGCTCGAACCGCGGAGGTCTCCGGACTGAAGTAGAAACTTGAGCGGGCTGAGGACGAGCTCGCCCTCGTGAAGAAGCAGCTGGAGGATAGCCAAGGTATGTAGTAACGTGCCGGTATATTGAAGAATAAATTGTTCAAGCTGACTAAAGTGTCATGAACTTTATTAGGGGCCACGACCGAAGTGGCGTCCCTCAAAAAGGCGTTAGCCGAGGCCGAGGACAAAGCGGCCAAGGAACGCGCCGCGCGCGAGAAGTACAAGGCCCTGGTTAGCAAGGCCCAGCAAGAGCTCCAGGACGCCGTCGAGAAGCTCGAGTCCTTGGAGCGCAATTTTAAGACGCAAGAGTCCGAACTTGCGGAGGCCCGCAGAGCGCACAGGATGCCTGAGCCGAAGCCCAGAGCGCCCTCGAGGAAATTCAGGCGGCCAAGAAGATTACGAAGGGTAAGTCTTTCGCTATGCACAGCCAGTAGGCAAAGGAAAAATTCCTTGTACTGACCCGCATTTGGGTTTTCCAGGGGCGTTTACGAATCTGTCGTGCAGCATATCAGATGCTGCCGATTTTTATCGAGCCGAAGAGGGGATGTCTACGGAGAAGCTGTTCTGGTCTCAATATTTTGGACCAGAACATCCGGTGCCCTTTAGCAACCAGCTGAAACAGCTGGTCGAGCTGCACAGGTCGGCCGAACTAGCCATGACGGACCTGATAGTCTGGCTGTGGCCTGCCGAGCCCGTACCCAACATCTACTTTGGACTTGTGAAGCGAATCATGAGTGCCTGCCCACGGCTCAAAGCCGTGAAGAGATTGGTCTGCATTGAAGGTGCACGGATGGCCTTTGCCCGCGTCAAGACGCATTGGGCGAAGCTGGATGCCAAGAAGCTGGTGACCGACGGGCCGCCTGAGGGCAAGGAGCATCGTCGACCCGAGCTATATTTTGATAGTGTCCTGGAGGGGTCCCATCTTGTAGCGGAGCAATGTTCGAAGGATGTTATATTCCCATGAAAACATTCATATTATCCTGTCCTGTAATATGGAACAATGATATTGTGTAATATAATGCTTATGGTTTAAATTTTACCTCCTGTGCGGCTGTTTATGAGATCTGAGGGTTGACTAGTCGTCGGCTTCTGCCCCTGAGGGAGTCCTAGATTAGGGGGTCCTCGGACAGCCGGACTATATACTTTAGCCGGACTGTTGGACTATGAAGATACAAGATTGAAGACTTCGTCCCGTGTCCGGGTGGGACTCTCCTTGGCGTGGAAGGCAAGCTTGGCAATACGGATATGTAGATCTCCTCCCTTGTAACCGACTCTGTGTAACCCTAGCCCCCTCCGGTGTCTATATAAACCGGAGGGTTTAGTCCGTAGGACAACAACAATCATACCATAGGCTAGCTTCTAGGGTTTAGCCTCTACGATCTCGTGGTAGATCAACTCTTGTAATACTCATATCATCAAGATCAATCAAGCAGGAAGTAGGGTATTACCTCCATCGAGAGGGCCCGAACCTGGGTAAACATCGTGTCCCCCGCCTAATGTTACCATCCGCCTTAGACGCACAGTTTGGGACCCCCTACCCGAGATCCGCCGGTTTTGACACCGACATTGGTGCTTTCATTGAGAGTTCCACTGTGCCGTCACCACAAGGATTGATGGCTCCTTCGATCATCGACAACGATGCGATCCAGGGTGAGGTTTTTCTCCCCGGACAGATCTTCGTATTCGGCGGCTTCGTACTGCGGGCCAACTCGCTTGGCCATCTGGAGCACATCGAGAGCTACGCCCCTGGCCATCAGGCCAGGTTTGGAAACTTGAACTATACTGCCGACATCCGCGGAGACTAGATCTTCGACAGATTCGAGCCCATGTCAGGTGCGCCACACAATCACGACGAGCATGACTTAGCTCTGCCGTCGGACAGTGTTCGGGAGATCACACCTGCAACTACTCCGGCCCTCAATCCGGAACAGATTGCGCCGTCCGAGGACGGGTGGATGGACCCCGCCATGAAGGCCGTGCACTCAGCAGCGATAGAGCCGAATGACGACTTCACTTCCTATGAGACCCGTATTGCCGGACACTTGGATTCGTCCCCGGCCACGGGCTCCGAGCCACCTGCATCCGTGCCTATCGAATCCGATTGGGCACCGATTATGGAGTTTTCCTCCGTGGATATCTTTTAGCACTCACCACTGGGCGATGTGCTAAACTCATTGAGGTCTCTCTCCTTGTCAGGAGACCCTTGGCCGAACTATGTCCGGCTAGAATGGGATGCGGACGGCGAAGAAATTCGCCACCCACCCACCACCCACTTAGTAGCCACTGTCGACGATTTAACCGACATGCTCGATTTCGGCTCCGAAGACATCGACGGTATGGACGATGATGCAGGAGACGAACAGGAACCACTGCCCACAGGGCGCTGGACTGCCACCTCATCATATGATATATACATGGTGGACACCCCCAAAGAAGGCAATGGCGATAAGACATCGGAGGATAATCCCTCCAAGAGGGCAATCCAAGCACCGACGTCAGCGGCGCCGCTCTAAGTCCCGCCATAGCAAATGCAGCGATACCGGCACAAGAGACAATAACGCTCCGGATAGTGCCGAAGACGACGACAATCCCCTCTAGCCAGACCTCGAGCGGGAGGATGAACAAGCTAGCCCTCCAGAAGAGGCAGCAGACGGAGAATCAGAGGATGACAATTACATGCCTCTTTCCGAAGACGAGGTGAGCCTCGGCGACGACGAATTTATCGTGCCTGAGGATCTCGTCGAGCAGGAGTGCTTCAAGCGCCGGCTTATAGCCACAGAAAATAGCCTGAAGAAAAAGCAACAACAGCTTCGAGCTGACCAAGACCTGCTAGCGGATAGATGGACCGAGGTCCTGGCGGCCGAGGAATACGAACTCGAACGCCCAACCAAGAGTTACCCAAAAGCGTAGGTTGCTACCCCAACTCGAGGAGGAAGCATTAAAACCTACATTACCAGCGTATGATGAGGCTGATCGGCCACCTCGTGGCCGAGACAGAGTGGCATATTAGCCCAAAGTCCAGCCCGCACCCCGCCGCCATTCAAAGAAAAATACCAAGGCCCGGGGCAACACGCGGGACCTGCGAGACGTATTGGAAAACAAAGCAGGACATACAAGATCGATCTACGGATCACGGGGTCGCGCCCCAACGCATGACGATGATCGTCATGCCGGATACACTATAAAAAAATCCGGCCGGGACGAATACAGCAGACAAGACTCGTATGAACTGCGTCGTGACATAGCCCGGCACAGAGGCGCCGCACACCCCCTTTGCTTCACCGATGAAGTAATGGATCATGAATTCCCAGAAGGATTCAAACCTGTGAACATTGAGTCATACGATGGCACAACAGACCCCGCGGTATGGATCGAGGATTTCCTCCTCCACATCCACATGGCCCGCGGTGACGACCTACATGCCATCAAGTACCTCCCACTAAAACTCAAAGGACCAGCTCGGCATTGGCTGAATAGCCTGCCAGCAAACTCCATTGGTAGTGGGGAGAATTTGGAAGATGCATTCCTTGACAACTTCCAGGGCACTTATGTGCGACCACCAGATGCTGATGACTTGAGCCACATAACCCAACAGCCAGGGGAATCAGCCAGGAAATTCTGGACTCGGTTCCTATCTAAAAAGAACCAAATTGTCGACTGTCCGGATGCCGAGGCCTTAGCAACATTTAAACATAACATCTGGGACGAGTGGCTCGCCCGACACCTCGGCCAAGAGAAGCCAAAGTGCATGGCAGCCCTCACGACACCCATGACCCGCTTTTGCACGGGCGAGGACAGCTGGCTGGCTCGCAGCAACAACACATCAAGAAATTCCGGCAATTCAGATGCCAAAGATACTAACGGCAGACCACGTCGCAACAGACACAAGCCCCATAACAACGGCGACAACGCCGAAGACACGACAGTCAATGCCGGATTCAGTGGCTCTAAATCCGGTCAGCGGAAAAAGCCGTTCAAGAGAAGAAATCCTGGCCCGTCCAGTTTGGACCGCATACTCAATCGCTCATGTCAAATTCATGGCACCCCCGATAAGCCAGCCAATCACACCAACAGAGAATGCTGGGTGTTCAAGCAGGCCGGCAAGTTGAACGCCGAAAACAAGGACAAGGGGCTGCATAGCAACGACGAGGAGGAGCCTCGGCCGCCGAACACAGGAGGACAGAAGAGGTTCCCTCCACAAGTGAAAACGGTGAACATGATATACGCCACCCATATTCCGAAGAGGGAACGGAAGCGTGCACTAAGGGACGTCTATGCGATGGAGCCAGTCGCCCCAAAGTTCAACCCATGGTCCTCTTGTCCGACCACCTTCGATCGCAGGGACCACCCCACTAGTATCCGTCATGGCGGATCTGCTGCATTGTTCCTTGACCCCATCATTGATGGATTTCACCTCACTCGAGTCCTTATGGACGGTGGCAGTAGCCTGAACCTGCTCTATCAGGATACAGTGCGCAAAATGGGCATAGACCCCTCGAGGATCGAACCCACCAAAACCACCTTTAAAGGTGCAATCCCAGGTGTTGAGGCCTGTTGCACGGGCTCAATCACACTGGAAGTGGTCTTCGGATCTCCGGACAACTTTCGAAGCGAGGAGTTAATCTTCGACATCGTGCCCTTTCACAGTGGCTATCACGCACTGCTCGGACGAACCACATTTGCCAGATTCAATGCGGTACCGCATTATGCATACCTCAAACTCAAAATGCCAGGACCACGCGGGGTTATAACAGTTAATGGATACACAGAGCGCTCGCTCCGCACGGAGGAGCACACTGCGGCCCTCGCAGCAGAAGCGCAAAGCAGCCTTATTAGGCAAACCGCCAATTCGGCAAAAAAGACCCCGGACACCTTCAAGCGAGTCCGGAGTACCCCGCAGGAGGTTCGCCAGGCACGTTTTGAGCTCGCCTAGCAATTCGGCCTCCGCCCTAGTCCCAGTCAAGTGGCAAAATTTGCGCCGCGCGTACATAACTACGCACTCAAGATACCATGGGCATAGGCGGAGGCACCGCTACGGCACGTCCCACAATGCGGCTTAACCGCCCCAGGGGCCGTATACGTTCATCATTTTCTCTCTTTCAGGACCTTACTCTCTGGAAGCCCTTTCCGGCAGTCTAATTGTTGGACCCATCGTGGCAAGGAAATACCAAGGAAGCAAGACGCTCTGACGTACAAGGGAATCCCCAGGTGGTCTCTGATAACGATCGATATACCTGCTTTACATACCCATACGCAGCTTGCCCTTGGATAGGACATGTCAAATAGTCCTATTTTTTGCTTATTGCACTACTTGTATCCGTACGCGTTGACGTATTATTTAATAACAATGCATAGCGTTAGCCTATTATTGCATTCCCCTTCTTCTTCTTTTTTTCTTCCTTGTCTGCTTACTTAAGACAAATTGCACCCGTACATTCTGGTACGACCAGTGCACCAGGGGCTTCAGTATACCCCATAACACGGCGTGAGAAGTCTGAACACTTTCGACAGTGCGACACCCCGAACTTATAGCATTATATGCATTAGCTCCGAATCATGTCTTGGGTCAATAGTTGGGTTTGCCCGGCTCCCATGTTTTTGTACGTTATGTTCCACAATATCGGCTAAGGTAGCACTGGGAGAACTACTGCGATTGTGTCCCGGTTCTTCCGGACGAGCACCTCAGTAGAGAAAGCCGAAAACTGACTGTCATGATGAGGCGAGAGCTGGTCACTGTTCGAGAGGTCTCAAGTCCTTAAAGACTTTTTCTGCTTCGGGCGAGGAGTCGGCCTTGCCCGACTTAGGCGTATATAGCGCCCCAAATTCGGCCTTCCGAATACTAGGGGCTTCGCCAAAATTTAAAATTGTAGACTTCTATGGCTAAGTGAGAGTGATGATGCTTTATAGTCCGATTGCCTGGTTCGTTGTGCGGAACACCTCCTTCGACGGACCCAAAATTGGGATAAAGAGTGTTCAGGTTTATCCCGAACACCTCACTACTAGTTACATGGGGGCAGAAGCCGACGACTGGCCAACTCTCAGATTTTATAAACGGCCGCACAGAAGGTAATATTTTAAATTAACAAGCGTTGCATAGCGCAAATGAACTCGTTTCATATTACAGGATCACATGAGTACATTCATTCAAATATTACATCCTTAGCACATTCCTCCGCCACAAGGCAAGCACCCTTCAGGACACTGTCATAATACTTTTCGGGGTGGCGATGCTCCTTGCCCTCCGGCGGCCCCTCCTTCACAAGCTTTTCGGCGTCCAGCTTCGCCCTGTGCACCTTCGCCCGGGCAAAAGCCCTGCGCGCACCCTCGATGCAGACAAACCGCTTTATGACTTCAAACCGTGGGTAGGCATTCACAAGCCGCCTCACCAGACCGAAGTAGCTACCAGGCAGGGGCTCGCTAGGCCACATCCGGACTATAAGACCCTTCATGGCCTGTTCGGCCGCCTTGTGAAGCTCGACCAGTTGCTTCAACTGGTCGCTCAAGGGCATTGGGTGTTCGGTCCCAGTATACTGAGACAAGAACAACTTCTCCGTCGAGCTCCCCTCCTCGGCCCGGTAGAACTCCGCGGCATCCGACACACTGAGGGGTAGATCTGCGAACGCTCCTGAAGAGCTCCGAACTCGGGTAAGTAAAAAGAAAGTTTCCTTCACATGCTTGCTTTGCATAATGAATGCCTTACCCCCGCTATCTTCTTAACCGCTTCAATTTCCTGGAGGGCCTTTTGGGCTTCGGCCTTGGCATGTTGTGAGCTTTCGAGGGCCTTCGCAAGCTCGGACCCTTGCATCTTAGAGTCAAGCTCCAAGGACTCGTGTTTCTTGATGAGAGCCTGGAGCTCTTGCTGCACCTCGCCTACTCGGGCCTCTTGCTTCTCTCGCTCGATGCGCTCCTTGGCCGCTTTGTCTTCAGCCTCGGATAGCGCCTTCTGCAGGGCCGCCACTTCGGTCGTGGCCCCTAGCAAAATTCATGACGATCCTATTATTCCAAAAACCAAATTTTTCTTTATCAATATTCAGACGGGGTGTCATTTACCTTTGTTCTCTTCGAGCTACCTCTTGGTAAGGCCGAGCTCTTCCTTGGACCGCTCAGGGTCCCGCTTCAGTGTGGCGACCTCCGCAGTACGAGCGGCGGTGGCCAGCAGTGAAGCCTGCTTATTCACATAGACACATTCCGATTAGACTCCTGCGATTATTATTTGATCCTCTATTCGGCCTTTCTTCGCGAACGCCAAACAGAGCATCAGGGGCTACTGTCTATGCTGTAAAATTTTCTTACAATTTGATTACTTACCTCAAAGCCGGTTAGGAGGCTGGCACAGGCTTCAGTCAGTCCGCTCTTAGCGGACTGAACCTTCTTGACTACCGCACTCATAATAGTGCGGTGCTCTTCGTCAATGGAAGCGACGCGAAGCACTTCCAACAAGTTGTCCGATGCCTCTGGATGGACAGAGGCCATCGGCACAGACGGCTTGCCCCCCTGAGCGAGGGGTTGCCTGACAGAATCTAGAACCACTGGAGGTTCCGGCGCCGTATTCGGCTTGGGGCTAGACTTGTTGCCCCCGGCGTTGGGGCCCAGGGGAGTCTTGCCCCTTGTACGCCCAGCACCTGGAATGTCGCCTTGGGGCGCCTCCGGAACGGTCTCCCCTTGGTTCTGTTCCCTTTGAGATAACACCTCGGCGTCGTCCATAGGGCGGGGGGAGGAGGCGGTGGGGAGTGAATCGCTGTTCATATCTGACGGGCCCAAAGAATCATCCGACGAAGACACGTCGATATGGGCTCGGGATGGACTGCATAATCATGCGTGGCGTGATAAGAAACAGTACAATAAGACGTACCAAGAATTATTATGGTATCCGGATACTCACGACTTCGCCAGGGGCTTGTCCCTGGGTAACCACTCCTCGTCGCTGAAAGCGGCCGTCGTGGAGCAGTCCGGGAGGAGGGTCCTTCCCTTCTTGGACCCTTCGGCCTCCCCTGATGGGGCGGCCTTCCTTTTCCTGTCCCCCCTGCTGGTGGGGGGGGGGGGAGAACTTTCCTCTTCCTACTCCTCATTTTCGTGGGAGGTGTGCGCCTCAGTGTTTTCGGACAATGAGTCCGATATAACCTTGCGCCGGAGACCCTTCCTGGTCCCCATGGCTTTCTTCTTGGCCTTCTTCTCCGGCACCTCATAAGGCGCCGGAACCAGCATCTCCGTTAGGAGAGCATCTGCTGGATCTTCGGGCAGGGGAGCCGGACAATCGATCTGCTCCGCTGTCGCTACCCAGTCTTGTTAAATGGCGTGGAGGCTTAGATCCCGCGCATGGTTATACTGGGGTAAAGGACATCTTATGAGATATAAAAGACTTACCGGATTGGCAGGGCGCTTTGCGCTGAGTCCGCGGTCCTCGGTAAGGGGAGGAGGTACCTCGGCGCCCTTGAACAGCACCTTCCAGACGTCCTTGTGCATCATGTCTTGGGTCAATAGTTGGGTTTGCCTGGCTCCCATGTTTTGGTACCTTACATTCCGCACTATCGGCTAAGGTAGCACTGGGAGAACTACTGCGATTGTGTCCCGGTTCTTCCGGACGAGCACCTCAGTAGAGAAAGCCGAAAACTGACTGTCATGATGAGGCGAGAGCTGGTCACTGTTCGAGAGGTCTCAAGTCCTTAAAGACTTTTTCCGCTTCGGGCGAGGAGTCGGCCTTGCCCAACTTAGGCGTATATAGCGCCCCAAATTCGGCCTTCCGGATACTAGGGGCTTCGCCAAAATTTAAAATTGTAGACTTCTATGGCTAAGTGAGAGTGATGATGCTTTATAGTCCGATTGCCTGGTTCGTTGTGCTGAACACCTCCTTCGACGGACCCAAAATTGGGATAAAGAGTGCTCAGGTTTATCCCGAACACCTCACTACTAGTTACATGGGGGTAGAAGCCGACGACTGGCCAACTCTCAGATTTTATAAACGGCCGCAGAGAAGGTAATATTTTAAATTAACAAGCGTTGCATAGCGAAAATGAACTCGTTTCATATTACAGGATCACATGAGTACATTCATTCAAATATTACATCCTTAGCACATTCCTCCGCCACAAGGCAAGCACCCTTCAGGACACTGTCATAATACTTTTCGGGGTGGCGATGCTCCTTGCCCTCCGGCGGCCCCTCCTTCACAAGCTTTTCGGCGTCCAGCTTCGCCCTGTGCACCTTCGCCCGGGCAAAAGCCCTGCACGCGCCCTCGATGCAGACAAACCGCTTTATGACTTCAAACCGTGGGCAGGCATTCACTAGCCGCCTCACCAGACCGAAGTAGCTACCAGGCAGGGGCTTGCCAGGCCACATCCGGACTATAAGACCCTTCATGGCCTGTTCGGCCGCCTCGTGAATCTCGACCAGTTGCTTCAACTGGTCGCTCAAGGGCATTGGGTGTTCGGTCCCAGTATACTGAGACCAGAACAACTTCTCCGTCGAGCTCCCCTCCTCGGCCCGGTAGAACTCCGCGGCATCCGACACACTGAGGGGTAGATCTGCGAACGCTCCTGGAGAGCTCCGAACTCGGGTAAGTAAAAAGAAAGTTTCCTTCACATGCTTGCTTTGCATAATGAATGCCTTACCCCCCGCTATCTTCTTAACCGCTTCAATTTCCTGGAGGGCCTTTTGGGCTTCGGCCTTGGCATGTTGTGCACTTTCGAGGGCCTTCGCAAGCTCGGACCCTTGCGTCTTAGAGTCAAGCTCCAAGGACTCGTGTTTCTTGACGAGAGCCTGGAGCTCTTGCCGCACCTCGCCTACTCGGGCCTCTTGCTTCTCTTGCTCGATGCACTCCTTGGCCGCTTTGTCTTCAGCCTCGGATAGCGCCTTCTGCAGGGCCGCCACTTCAGTCGTGGCCCCTAGCAAAATTCATGATGATCCTATTATTCCAAAAACCAAAATTTTCTTTATCAATATTTAGACGGGGTGTCATTTACCTTTGTTCTCTTCGAGCTGCCTCTTGGTAAGGCCGAGCTCTTCCTTGGACCGCTCAGGGTCCCGCTTCAGTGCGGCAACCTCCGCAGTACGAGCGGCGGTGGCCAGCAGTGAAGCCTGCTTATTCACATAGACACATGCCAATTAGACTCCTGCGATTATTATTTGATCCTCTATTCGGCCTTTCTTCGCGAACGCCAAACAGAGCATCAGGGGCTACTGTCTATGCTGTAACATTTTCTTACAATTTGATTACTTACCTCAAAGCCGGTTAGAGGCTGGCACAGGCTTCAGTCAGTCCGCTCTTAGCGGACTGAACCTTCTTGACTACCGCACTCATAATAGTGCGGTGCTCTTCGTCAATGGAAGCGACGCGAAGCACTTCCAACAAGTTGTCCGATGCCTCTGGATGGACAGAGGCCATCGGCACAGACGGCTTGCCCCCCTGAGCGAGGGGTTGCCTGACAGAATCTAGAACCACTAGAGGTTCCGGCGCCGTATTCGGCTTGGGGCTAGACTTGTTGCCCCCGGCGTTGGGGCCCAGGGGAGTCTTGCCCCTTGTACGCCCAGCACCTGGAATGTCGCCTTGGGGCGCCTCCGGAACTGTCTCCCCTTGGTTCTGTTCCCTTTGAGATAACACCTCGGCGTCGTCCATAGGGTGGGGGGAGGAGGCGGTCGGGAGTGAATCGCTGTTCATATCTGACGGGCCCAAAGAATCATCCGACGAAGACACGTCGATATGGGCTCGGGATGGACTGCATAATCATGCGTGGCGTGATAAGAAACAGTACAATAAGACGTACCAAGAATTATTATGGTATCCGGATACTCACGACTTCGCCAGGGGCTTGTCCCTGGGTAACCACTCCTCGTTGCTGAAAGCGACCGTCGTGGAGCAGTCCAGGAGGAGGGTCCTTCCCTTCTTGGACCCTTCGTCCTCCCCTGATGGGGCGGCCTTCCTTTTCCTGTCCCCCCTGCTGGGGGGGAGAACTTTCCTCTTCCTCCTCCTCGTTTTCGTGGGAGGAGTGCGCCTCAGTGTTTTTGGACAATGAGTCCAATATAACCTTGCACCGGAGACCCTTCCTGGTCCCCATGGCCTTCTTCTCCGGCACCTCATAAGGCGCCGGAACCAGCATCTCCGTTAGGAGAGCATCTGCTGGATCTTCGGGCAGGGGAGCTGGACAATCGATCTGCTCCGCTGTCGCTACCCAGTCATGTTAAATGGCGTGGAGGCTTAGATCCCGCGCGTGGTTATACTGGGGAAAAGGACATCTTATGAGATATAAAAGACTTACTGGATTGGTAGGGCGCTTTGCGCTGAGTCCGCGATCCTCGGTAAGGGGAGGAGGTACCTCGGCGCCCTTGAACAGCACCTTCCAGACGTCCTTGTGCGTCGTGTCGAAGAGCTCTCGCAGCGTCTGGTGCTCGGCCGGGTCGAACTCCCACAAATTGAATGCCCGTCTTTGACACGGGAGGATCTGGCGGAAGATCATGACTTGGACCACGTTGACGAGCTTGATTTTCTTGCTCATCATGTTTTTGACGCATGTCTGGAGTCCGGTCAGCTCTACCGAGGAACCCCAGGATAGGCCCTTCTCTTTCCAGGAGGTGAGCTGCATGGGGATTCCGTATCGAAATTCGGGGGCCGCCACCCAGTTGGTGTCGCACGGCTCAGTGATGTAGAACCACTCCGATTGCCACCCCTTTATGGTCTCCACATAGGAGCCTTCGAGCCCAGGTGACGTTGGGCATCTTGCCCACCATGGCGCCTCCGCACTCCGCTTGCTGGCCGACCACCACCTTCAGTTTAACGTTGAGGGTCTTCAGCCACAGGCCGAAGTGGGGCTTGGTGCGGAGGAAGGCCTCGCACACGACAATAAACGCCGAGATGTTGAGGATGAAATTGGGGGCCAGATCGTGAAAGTCCAGCCCATAGTAGAACATGAGCCCGCGGACAAACGGGTGGAGGGGAAATCCCAGTCCGTGGACGAAGTGGGTAAGAAATACCACCCTCTCATGGGGTTCTGGAGTAGGGATGATCTGCCCCGCATCTGGCAACCGATGCACAATATCCGCGGCCAGGTATCCGGCTCCCCATAGCTTTGTGATGCCCTCCTCCGTAACGGAGGATACCATCCACTTGCCTCCCGCTCCGGACATGCTTGGAGTGGTTTGAGGAGAAAAACGCGAACTTGGGTGCTGGAGCTTGAGTGCGCAAGAATGGATGAGCAAGGAGGAAGAAGGCGTGGGTGAAAAAGATGAATCCTTGTCCCTTTATAAGGGCGGAAGAAACTATGCGCCTCTCCACCTACTTGGTAAACTTGCTTATTCCCCAAGCGCCGTAATTGATGGCGCGGTTGGGTTACCCACACCCGTATTGGTGAGAATCCCGTGATAAGGGGACACGATCTCTGCTTCGACAAGACGTGCCAAGAAAACCGCCTCGCAATATGTGCAGTGGCTGGTTGTGAAAAACGGTTTGAATAATGACCGGGCCATGGTGTGATGTCATGCTGCAGAATGTGTCAGCAGATTAGATTTGTGGAAATATTATTCTCTCTACGGTGGTATGTGGAATTTGTTTTGCAGAGTCGGACACTATCCTTGTGTTCGGAATCTTCTATGGAGTATTCGGAGGAGGAACCCGCCTTGCAATGCAGAAGACAATCTGCGCGCTGGACTTATCGTCATTGAAGCCTGGTTCAGGGGCTACTGATGGAGTCCTGGATTAGGGGGTCCTCGGACAGCCGGACTATATACTTTAGTCGGACTGTTGGACTATGAAGATACAAGATTGAAGACTTCGTCCTGTGTCCGGATGGGACTCTCCTTGGCGTGGAAGGCAAGCTTGGCAATACGGATACGTAGATCTCCTCCCTTGTAACCGACTCTGTGTAACCCAAGCCCCCTCTGGTGTCTATATAAACCGGAGGGTTTAGTCTGTAGGACAACAACAATCATACCATAGGCTAGCTTCTAGGGTTTAGCCTCTACGATCTCGTGGTAGATTAACTCTTGTAATACCCATATCATCAATATCAATCAAGCAGGAAGTAGGGTATTACCTCCATCGAGAGGGCCCGAACCTGGGTAAACATCGTGTCCCCCGCCTCCTGTTACCATCCGCCTTAGACGCACAGTTTGGGACCCCCTACCCGAGATCCGCCGGTTTTGACACCGACAGCCCCCACGTAGGTAGTACGGGGGTGTTCGGGATAAATCTAAACACTCTTTACTCCACATTCAGGTCCTTAAAGGAGGTGTTTAGCGCAACGAACAAGGTAATCATACTATGTGGCCTTTACCGCCGTCACTTAACCATAGGAGTTTGACAATAAGAAATTCGGCGAAGCCCCTTGTATTCGGAAGACCGAACTAGGGGCGTAACACACGCCTAATCGGGGAAACCGATTCCTCGCATGAAGCAGAGAAAATCTCTAACGATTTGGGACCTCTCGAACAGCTGATGTCGGGTGGTAGGTGCGACATATGCCAACGGGTGGCTTATCATTGTGGGAGCCTTAAGACATCGCCGGTGCCTGGAAACGGGATAAGGCGAAGACATGCACGCCGGCGGATCATACCCAGGTTCGGGGCTCTCCATGGAGATAACACCCCTAGTCCTGCTCTGCGGGGTCTCCGCATGATCACTAGATCAATACAAGTAGCTACAAGTGCTCCTTGAGCTGTTTGTCTAGAGGAAGAAGAAGGGCAAGGCTAGCTCTCCTTTTCTCTCTATGTGGTGTGTGAAATTCTATGAGATCAACCCTTTGCATGGGTGTCCCGAGGGGTTTATATAGGCCTAACTCCCAGGGTTACAATGGTAATCCGGCTGGGCGCGGGTCCCAGCCGTCAGTGTCTATGCTCACCGGCTTCTCCGCCGGCCATTAGGGCCCGCCGGCTGCCGGCCTCTTGGTCGACAGGCCGGCCCCACCGCTTGGGGGCCTTGTCGGCGGCTGGTTACTGTTGCCTCGCCTCTGATGACGAGGGCTTTGTCGAGGTAAGCATGGCTACAATGCCGCCGCCTTGCGGGCTCTCACTGTAGCCTTACCTCGTCTTGTCTCCTTAATGAGGCACATGTTTCGAGGGAGGGAGGTAGCCGGCTATTGGGAGCCGGCTACGCCTCTGGCCGACTAGGGGAGGCCGGGCCGCCTTCGAGTGTCTCTCTGGCTAAAGGGGCCCGCCACCCGCGGGCCATATTGGCGCCTATCGTGGGTGACATCGAGGCCAACATGGCTACAGTGCCGCGCCGGACGGGGGATGACTGGCCCGTACGGCGCCCTGCGGCCATGCCTGCTTCGGGATTCGGGGGTAGTGGGCTGTACTGCGGCCACGCCCTGTCTTATCACCGTTATGGGGATACAGTCTTGGTGGGTGCAGTCTTGGCCGGCTTATGGGAGTCGGTCCTCTTGGGGCCGGCTCCCTGGAGTCGGCCATCTCGTATCTTTCTCGGGGAAGTTTTCTGAGGCCGGGTCGCCTTCTGGTAGTCGGCCCTGGGGATAGCCGGCCGGGGGAAGGCGGCCCTTATGCTTTGTATGCTTGAAGGCTCGAATGTCCTGATAATTTTTCGAAGAGCCAGGGGGAGTCGGTTAGGCTACCCGTGGCCATTTACTCCGACAGTAGTCCCCGAAGCTGGTTGGGCTTCGAGGCTGAGAGGAGGTCGAGAAGGTCGGTCAGCTTCTTATCTTGACGAGCCAGCAGCTAGGAGCCGGCTTCGGTTGGGCGCGCTGTCTTGGCGAAATTTCTAAAGTCGGAAGGCGGGAGTCTGTTGGCGCGTGCGCCGGGCCGCGGGCCGGCCGCTCCCCGCCTGCGAACCACGTGGCATCATCCGGCTGAAAAAAGCCTGCCAACCCACGCGCGCGACAGGACGTCGCCGCAGGCCGAGGGCCCACCACTCCTACGCCTAGGGCTAGGCGCGGATCCTCTGTGGCCCAGAGCTGTCCGCACGTCTTCCGGCGGCGGTTTCCGCACGCCGTTAGGGCGTAATAATCGCGGGACGTGGGGGAGTGGGCGCAGTTAATCCCACGTTCCTCCCCACGCCTCGCCTCCTCGGCTTCGCCGCATGAGGCTATAAGTAGGGGGAGGAGGGGAAGCGGCAAACGCTCGCACGCTCCTCTCTTCTCCGCCATCTTCTACCTCCTGCTTTCCCTCGCAGCAGCGCCTCGCCGCCGCGCCGTCCCACCAATCTTCACTCTGCCCCGCAGCTTCGCCGTCGCAGGGCCGTGCTTTCTCCGCCGCCGCACTCTTCCTCGTTAGCTTCTCGCCACCATGCAGTATGGCGGGGACTGGGACGGCTCCCTCGTCCATATGGACCACATCGAGTTCCTCCGCAAGACGTGGTGGTTTCCCGGCAAGGACCAGGTGCGGGTCCGTCTCGCGCCGGAGAAGGAGATCACACCGGCGTCGGAGGAAGGCGAGCGGGTAGTCTTTCGCTCTCATTTCCTGCACGGCCTCGGCTTGCCGGCGAGCGCCTTCTTCCACTCCTTCCACGACTTCTATCAACTCCAGCCGCACCACCTCACTCCGAACACGGTGGTGCTGTTGTCCGCCTTCTTCACCCTGTGCGAAGGCTTTCTTGGTGTTCTCCCCACCCTCGAGCTCTGGGGGGGAGTTCTTCCAATCTAAGCTCGGCACCCGCATGCAGGGCGTTCCGGCTCAGAGCGGAGCCTTCATCGTGATGCGGAGGCCGGCGGCCAACAACCCCTTCCTCATCATCACGCTGATCCAGTCGGTGAAGCTCTGGCAGAAGTTGTATTTCTACGTGAGGAACGCTGCCCCGCAGGGCGACTACGTCAACTTGCCGGCTTACGTAGCCGGCCCGCCGGCTGGGAGGCGGCCCCGGTGGTCCTATCAGGCCGTGACGCTGTCGCAGGCTGGAGCCGCGGCCGTCGCCCAACTCCGGGTGATGATCCAGTCGGAGGGCCTGACTGGGTCCGACTTGCTGGCCGCCTTCGTCGCGTGCCGGGTGCTTCCGCTTCAAAGCTGCCCTCACCTGATCTGTCAGATGAGCGGCCAACTCGATCCGAGTCGGATGTGCACCAAGGATATGCCGCACGACGAGGTGGCTCATATGGTAAATTATCTTGCGAACTGCAAGCTCTCCGCAAAGTGGCGGTTTGGCAAGGAGCCATACTCCCGTGCGCATCCTCCGCCTACGGTATGCTCTCTTTACCCTTTCTTCTCTTAGTTTTGTCGCCGAGTTTCTCTTGGCCGACTCTGACCAGTCGGCACATCTTGGCAGAGCCCTCTCCTTCGACCTGCAACCGAGTCGGGGGCGGAGCGCCGATTTCTTCCCGACCGGGCGGAGCATGACTTGGAGGACCACGACTTGGGGGCGGCCTCCATGGACGAAAACACCGTGGCGGGAGGCGGCGAAGCCGGCGGCGAAGCTGGCGGCTCCGGGCTTGGAGTCAGCTTCGACGACTGGCCGGATGACGACGAGGCGGAAATCGTCCCGCGCCGCCAGCCGGCGTCCGGCCATGGCGCGGGTTCCTCCGCCGCGCCGCCTGCTCAGGGCGGCGGGCAGAAGCGCCGGGCCGCGTCAGGCTTGTTCGGCTGTCGGCCGAAGAAGCCCAAGGGCGGGCGGCGGCGACCAGTCGGGATGAGGCGGCCGCGAAGGCGGTCTGCTTCCGCAAGGTGGTGAAGCAGCCGCAGACGGTGTCGGCGTAAGTGTGTATTCTTTTCATACTCTTTCTTCTTTTCTTGTTGGTTTCTGAATCCTTGCCCTATCTCAAAAATCAGGGCTCCGCTTTCTCTTGAGCGGGTTGCTTCCGCCTCCGTGGTTGGATCACCGGGAGGATCCGGGAGCACCTGCTGTGTGGACCCCTGCGCCGAGCTTCAGGCGGCGACGGAGCGAAATGTGCGGGAGGCGCGGGAGGAGCGGGAGGCGGAGGAGCTGAGGGCGGCTGCCGCCAAGGCAGCACAGGAGGAGGAGGAGTCGGCGAAGGCGCGTGCCGACGCGGCGGCCAAGGCCCAAGTGGAGGCTGCGGCCGCGGTGACAGCGGAGGGGGCCTTGCTTGTCACCCCTCTGCGTGTCGCGGCGCTCGAGGTCTCGGAGCCCCCGCCGAAGGAAGCCGCCGGCAACCTGCCGGGGTTGGAGAGGGAGGACGACGTCGTCGTCTTGGAGAGGGAGGCGGCATCGGCCTCGCCGACTGGGGCGGCCCAAGGCAGCCGGCCTAATGTGCCGCCGGCACAACCGGCTGGGGGCGAGCCGGCTGCGAGGACGGACCTGGTGGTCCAGTCGCCATCGCGCCAGCGCGCGGGGAAGGCCACTTCGGACCCGCAGAAGGCCGCGGGCTCCGGCTCGTCGGCCCGGGACGTGGAGGCCGCCAGCGCCAGCTCGGGGTGGACGCCGGGTGGAGGGACGGCCGTGGTGAATGTGCCGGCGCAGGAAGTCCGGAACCGGCTTCAGTCCTAGGCCGCGGTGCTGAGGAAATACAATGACGAGTTGCTCGCGACGCGAGCGGCCATTCGGGTAAGTCTTCCCGTTTTTGCTTTTTGACCTTGGTTTCTTCCGTGGGGGCGCGTCAGCGCACCCACTGGGTGTAGTCCCCGACTTCCGAGTCGGCTGCTGAGCAGGCGGCTTGGAACTTCTTAGCGGGCTTTGTTTGCTATCTTGTTCTCATTCGCTTCTCTACCTGACTTGCAGGACTACCACAACCTCCGCGCGGCTTCCTTCAACTCCCAGGCTCGGGAGCTGACCCAGAAGAATGCTGATCTATCTGAGAGCCGGGGTAAGTGCTTCATCTTTTTTTCTCATGTGGGGGCGCGTCAGCGCACCCACTGGGTGTAGTCCCCGAGATTCGGGCCGACTGCTGAGCAGTCGAGTCGGATCTTTCTTGACGACTTCTTCCTTATTGCTTCTTTCTTCTCTGCCATGCCTGCAGCGGCCAACGCCAAACTGAGGGAGCAGCTGGGTGGGACTCAGGCCACCTTTCGCGCTAAGGAGGCCGAGTTTGATGCCTTGGCCCAGGAGCGTGACCGCCTGGCCAACCAGGAGGAGAGCCATAAGGCGGCCCTGAAGGCGGTGCAGGACAGCGAGGCCGCCCTTCAAGCCGAATATGAGACAGAGGCGGCAAGCTGGGCCGAGGCGAGGCAGTCGTTGATCAACGGCTACGGCCAGATCGAAGACTTGGTTGACGGTAGGCCGCCCTCTTCTTCGTCCTTTGCTTGCCGCTTGCCGTTTGGTTCATTTTCTGACTTGGTGTTTTTCTCTTCTTTCTCTTTCTTTCTTGCGCAGAGTACTTCCCTGGCTACTCTACTGCCGCCAACTAGGTCGTCGAGGCCCACCGCGAGGCACAAAGGCAGTCTGGCGCTGAGATCGCGCCGAACGCTCGCCGGTCGCTGGAGGAACAGCTCTTGGCGATTCAAGCCCGCCTCCAGCCGGCTCACCGCATGCTCCGCCGGCTTCAGCATGTTGGGGCGCAGGTGCTGGCCGCTCTCTGGCATGGTGAGGTGATTCCCCGCACCCCCAGTCAGACTGCCGACTGGCTAGAGGTGGCGGCCGGCCGCTTCGAGGCCTGGAAGGCTTCTACGGCTCGGTCCGGCGCCAGGCGGGCGCTGGAGTTCGTCAAGGCCTGGTATCCCGAGCTGAGTTTGGACTAGCTGGCCACCTGGCGGCAGGAGGGCGACACGGAGCTGGAGCCGGTGCGGCCGGCTATCATCCAGCAAGCCTCGGCGATCACCGACTACACCGACACCATCGCCTTTGCTCCTAAGGTAGACGACAACGACGTTGCCCAGCCGGAGGAGTGGTTCGGGCTGAACCCGGCAGATGGCGAGGACTCGGCGGAGGAGATCGACTCCAGCGACGAGGGCGAAGAGGAGGAGGAGGAGGGTAAAGACGCCGCGCCAGATGGTGGAGCGGCCGGTCAGCCTCAGCTTGACCGTGCCTCCAGCAACAAGGCACGCGCGGGCGCACTGCCTGTAGCCGGCGATGATCAAGCCGAGCCTCGCCAGCCGGCCACTCCTCTAGCCGCCGCCGCCGTCTCCACCGACCAGCCCGGCTCCCCTGCTGTGCCCTTAGTCTAATCTGCTGCCTCTACTTTCCTGTTTTACTACTCTTGGAACAGTATTTTGTTAAGTTTGCACAATTCCACCCACTGGGGGTGTCTTCGAACTATATTGACTGCCGGCCTGTTGAAGGCCTTATGTGTAAATATAATTATGCATGCGTTTGGCTTTCCCTTGTTCTTTGCTTTTCATCCTTCGGCTGTTTCCTTTGCCGCCCTCCCTTGGTTGCCGCCTTCCCAGCCGGACAGCTGCTCTGCAGTCTGTGGCCGGAGAAGTGCTTGGCCGGTTGTCACGACCGGTTTTTCAATAAAATAATTATTGAGAGACCAATCCCTTTTACGGACCAGCGAGGAAGAATTCCTTCTCACTGGTAGACAATATCTTGGTCACAGAAGAAAAATACCAGGAGTACTAAATATAATACAAGGTTGAGCAGAGACTGCCCAACAATTTATTACATGCACGCCGCTAAAACAAGACGACAGATAGGGTGGCAAACTACTAACTCACGATAATAACGGTGGTGGAAATATCATCGCGAAGCGAGTGATATGATTCCAGAAGACTACAACTCTTCGAGCGTCGGAGTGAGGCTCGAGAAGACTTATTGCGGGTGGCGGAAGCGTATACAATACAAGTGACCAATATCCGGGATCGCGCAGGACTGACTGGGACTCCTCTAGGCATCGGACGCGCTATCAAACTCTTCATCCAAGAGATCGCCTTCGTCAACATCTGGCCAAATCAACAAGCCAGGTGAGTACTATGAAAGTACTCGCAAGACAGTTCGGACATAAGGTATAACAAATGTAAACATGAAGCACATGAACAAGTTAACCAGTGCGATCAGACATAGAGATAATAAATACTGGGTGCCAAGCGAGGGTCTGAATGACGCCTCGAGCGGAAACTGCAGAACAGTAATACTGGTGCCAAGCGAGTGTCTGAAAGACTCCTCGAGCGGAAAATGCGGAATAATAATACTGGTGCCAAACGAGTGTCTGAAAGACTCCTCGAGCGGAAAATGCGGAATAATAATACTGGTGCCAAACGAGTGTCTGAAAGACTCCTCGAGCGGAAAATGCGGAATAATAATACTGGTGCCAAACGAGTGTCTGAAAGACTCCTCGAGCGGAAAATGCGGAATAATAATACTGGTGCCAAACGAGTGTCTGAAAGACTCCTCGAGCGGAAAATGCGGAATAATAATGCCACAGTCGGGCGTCGAGGCGACACCACATAAAGGGCTTATAACAGAAAATAAGGACGGTGCATGCCACAGTCGGACGTCTGAGCGACATCACATAAAGGGCTTATATTTAAAGTAAGAAACAAGTACACGCCACAGTCGGACGTCTGCGCGACGTCACATAAAGGGCTTATATCACAGCTCAATAATACAATCGTTCGGGAACATAAATTATCACAAGCATGCGACAAATATAAAGTTAGTCCATCCACAGGAATAACAATAAAACTGGATTTACCACTTGAGCTTGTTCACCGGGGACAAGTTTTTCACACGGATAGATATGGATATAATGTTTACACTACTTGATCATGGATACGATGATTTGGAAAGAATTGACTCTGCAGAGTTTGTACTTAACCACAGCCAACGGATTTCAGTAGTCACGGGGACTAGTTCCGTCTACGGTGTTTTGGAAGAAACACGTCTAACCAGTACACACCCAATTCAACCATCCGAAGCCAGGGATCACCCTCGGCAACATTCAAGAAAAACCTTGAGACGGGGAGGCTACAACCTCGCGTAGCATGGGATCAAATTTCTATACGCGCGCTCTAAGGGGGTGCCCCCCTCTCGGTCCCAACCGGAAACACCCATGCCCCCTGACCGGATGACTGGCTTTAATCCTGGGCCAAGGTACCATCATCCCGGCCTCTCTGTTTGGTGTGTACACGGAAAGAGGTTACCAACTTACTAAACCGCATCCTGGCAATGAGACATGTGGTAGCACGGAAAGGGGAAAGAACGGTAACGTGGCTCCAACCACGTTAACGTCGGAGGAAGTCGGATGACGCAAGGCTGGTATGCTACAACAGTACCACCTTGCTGCCCTTCATGTCACCACATGATTTGGCCATCTCTCATCAGAGATCATCGCAACTTTGGAACATGCGGGAAAAGAACGATAACGTGGCTCCAACCACGTTAACGTCGGAGAAAGTCGGATGACGCAAGGCTGGTATGCTACAACAGTACCACCTTGCTGCCCTTCATGTCACCACATGATTAGGCCATCTCTCATCAGAGATCATCGCGACTTTGGAACAACCGGGTCGTTGCCTTACAAGCAACGAGGTATTTACCGACACTCATATGCCACGCACAAACTCTCACGTGAACATGTAAAACACCTGTCATATCAAATGTTCAAAACATGCTTGCCTGGTTCGGAGAAGTCGGAGTCTAGCTCGGCGAAGTTCGCGGCTCCGTCACCTCTCCCGGAACCTACGGCAATCACGAAACGGGTACTAACGTGAAAACCAACACTTGCACAGAAACTTTTCCAAATATTTTTCAAATAAATCCCATAAAAAACTAGACAAAATTTGAAGATTGTCAGAAAAAGAATCACTCAAAAATTCCTTTTTATTAAAAAGTTATAAAGGTTTCTGTCCAGGGACTTATCTGTAATGAAACAGAAAAGTTCCAGGGTTTTAACTGAGAAAACAGAAAACGCTTCGGTTGGGAATGCGCAAGCGCAAAGGAGAAAACGTATTTGCCCGAAGGCGCCAACAGAAAACGGTTCGAAGGAGAATAGAATAGAGGCTGACAGGCGGGGTCCACCTGTCAGGTTTAAAAAGCTCGCCGGCGCCCGAAGACTGCGGTGGACGCCGGCGTCGAACCACGGCGAGTTAGGAGAAACGGAGGGTACCAAGAGCTTCAGCGTCTTCTTCCGCGTCGGTGGGTGGTGGACTCGTCCAACGGGGAGCACCACGTCGACGGCGACACTATCTCCGGCGGACGGCGGCTCGGGTGAGGATGGGGAACTCCGGTGGAGGGCTGCAAACTACGAATTGAGGCGCGGGTCAGAACGAGGGATGCAAGGTGAAGCTACTGGCAAGAGAATGGAGGCGGAGGAGCGCACACGGGGGCGAATCGGGCTGGATCCCGTGGCGGGTCGCGGCGGCCGGAGTCGAGGAAGGAGACCTCCTCGGGGCTCTACCAGTGGCTAGGCTTGCTCTAGGGGGAGTGCAGGGATGGTGGGTGCTCGAGTTGAAGCTCGGGGCCTCTATTTATAGGCAGATCGACGGGGTGGCCGTGAACGGAGAATCTCCGGCGAGCGATTACGGCGGAGCAGTGGATTGGCAGGTGGTTTGAGCGGCCAGGCAGCATCAGTGGAGGTTACTGGAGTCGTTTCACAGCTAAACGGGGTGGTCTTGGCGTAATGGCGTCGGTCCACGGTGAGGTGACCGCACGGGCTCAACGGCGGCAGAGAGCGCGCTCCGCGCCCTGCGGTTCACGACGAGAGCGGCAGCGCGTTCGGGGGAGTGGAAGGCCACGCGGCGAGCTCCGGTGGTTTGGGCGGCGCTGGGTGGCGTCGTCGGCGCCGTGTCTCCCGCTGGCGTCCGCAAAGCCGCCGCCGGCGTCGGTCACGGGGCGGCGCACCTTCTGCTGCTCGTCGCCGACGCCCGCAAGGCGCCAGGCGTTCGTGCGGTGCAGGAACAAGAGGGCGGGGACGAGGAGCAAGGCGACGCGGTGGTACTGGCGAGATCGATGTCCTTCTCTGAAGAAAACGACAGCAAGCCACTGACTGAATCTCTGAATTTTCTGAACTTGACATAGACAGTGCACTGCAGGTGTTCGACAGAAGGATTTTGCAATGAGATAAATTTTTCTGGAGCTGTAACTTGGTGAGGTGACCACTCAATGCACCCAGAGGCTGCCTGATTTTACTTGGAATTTTTGGAGAAGGTTTTGAATGAATTTCACCAAATTTGACAAATCTGGTCCAAACTTGCAGCAGGTGTAGTTTGAAAATTTTGAACTGAAGACCAGTGGATCTTCATGGTTCTTGGTTGAGGGTTCAAAGGACTAGGAGGGGAAAAGGTTTGGTGGCAAAAATCAAAACAGAAAATGGAGTTCCTTTGTAAATCTCCAAGTGCTAGAAAGAAGGCAGAAATTTATTTGAATAAGATTTAAATGGAAATAGATCACATGGGGAGGTTCAACTTGCTGGATTTGATGCAAATCATGATCCAAAGGTGAGGGAAGGGTTAGGGAGAGGGATTTGCACTAAGGCCATGGCAAGAAGGAATTGTTGAAAGTGGCAAAGGATTTTCCAAAAGCCATAGTGCAAATTTCAAAGAGATTTTCAAAAGTCATTTCCCAAGTGAAAATATTTTGTCTTGAGTCCAAGTGAAAAGCAAGAACCTCCAAGACCAAAGACAGATCTTGGTTGAATCCAAATAAAACTTTTGCCATAAAGAAAAATATTTGAGAGTGAGAGTTCTCTTGAAGAAAAATTTAAATCACTCCCCTCAAGTCAAATAAAATCTTTGAAAAAATCCAAATAAAAACTTGGGTGTCACAACACCTACCCCCTTAGGAAAAATCTCGTCCTCGAGATTTCTGCTGATCCTCAAATAGATATGGATACTCTGCCCGAAGGAAATCTTCCCTTTCCCATGTAGCTTCATCCTCAGTGTGGTTGCTCCACTGAACCCTGAAAAACTTTGTCGTTTTCTGACGGGTCCTCCGTTCAGACTCTTCTAAAATCTTTACTGGCCTTTCTCTGTAGGTGAGATCTGGTTGCATATCAATGTCCTCATGAGGTACATGCTTTTCTGGGTTGCTCACACATTTTCTTAACTGTGAGACGTGGAACACGTCATGGACGTCTGACAGCTCCTTGGGTAGGTCTAGTTGGTAGGCTACCGTGCCTCTTCGTGCCTTTACACAAAATGGTCCAATAAATCTTGGGGCTAGCTTCCCCTTAATTTTGAACCGTTGCAGACCCCTCATAGGAGATACTCGGAGGTATACGGAATCACCGGGTTCAAAGCTGACCTCACGGTGCTTCTGATCATAGTAGCTCTTTTGGCGGCTCTGTGCTGTCTTGAGTCTGTCCCGGATTTGTTTAACTTTCTCCTCGGCCTCTTTAAGCATGTCTGGGCCGAAGATACGGCTGTCACCTGTTTCTGACCAATTCAGTGGGGTACGACACCTCCGTCCGTACAATGCTTCAAAGGGTGCCATTTGCAAGCTGGCTTGGTAACTGTTGTTGTAAGCAAATTCGGCATACGGCAAACTCTCTTCCCAACTGGATCCATAGGTGAGCACACAGGCTCTTAGCATATCCTCTAGGATTTGGTTCACACGTTCCGTTTGTCCATCAGTCTGAGGGTGGTATGCTGTACTGAAAGCTAGTTGCGTGCCCAGAGCTTGTTGTAGGTGATCCCAAAATTTGGAGACGAATTGGGTGCCTCGGTCTGATATTATAGTCTTTGGGACTCCGTGCAAGCAAACTATACGGGAGAGATAAAGTTTTGCCAGTCTTTGTGTGGAGTAGGTAGTCTTCACGGGAATGAAATGAGCAACCTTGGTTAGTCGGTCTGTGATGACCCATATGGCGTCATTCCCACGTTGTGATCGGGGTAATCCGACGATGAAATCCATTCCTATTTCATCCCATTTCCACTCCGGTATCCTGTTTGGCTGGAGTAGCCCTGCTGGCTTTTGATGCTCGGCCTTGATGCGCTGACATGAATCGCAACAAGCAATGAATGTGGCTATATCTCTTTTCATACCGTGCCACCAAAATCTTTCCTGAATGTCCTTGTACATTTTGGTTCCTCCAGGATGAATCGAGTATGGAGCGGTGTGGCTTTCCGTCAAGATCTGTTGCTTGAGTTCCTCAATGTTAGGCACGCAAAGTCTGTCTCGGTACCATAATGTTCCTTCATTGTCGGTGACGAACTCGGAAGTCTTACGAAGATTCATTTTCTTTTTTATGCCTTCGATGCTGGGATGTCCCTGTTGAGCCTTCTTGATTTGTTCCACCAGGGTGGGTTGTATCTCCAGGTTCGATACGGTGCCCTCGGAGACTAACATCATGTTGAGCCTAGCGAACTCTCGCTGAAACTCAGGCCTCAAATTTTGCTGACCGTCACTGTCCGGGCTGGGGTTTCGACTAAGGGCATCGGCCACTACATTTGCTTTCCCTGGATGGTAGTGAATACCGACGTCATAGTCCTTGACCAGTTCCAACCAGCGTCGTTGGCGTAAATTCAGCTCTGGCTGTGTGAAAATATATTTGAGGCTCTTATGGTCCGTATATATTTCACAGCGATTTCCCAACAGAAAGTGCCTCCACTCCTTGAGTGCATGTATGACTGCTGCTAGCTCCAAGTCATGTGTTGGGTAATTTTCCTCATGTTTTCGCAGCTGCCTGGAGGCATATGCGACAACTTTGCCATCCTGCATTAGTACGCATCCGAGACCTTTTCGGGACGCGTCACAATACACTTCAAAGCTCTTGTGTATGTCTGGCACAGTTAAGACTGGTGCGGTTGTCAGCTTCTTCTTGAGTTCTTGGAAGCTCTGCTCGCATGCTTCCGTCCATACAAATTTCTTGTCCTTCTTGAGTAACTGTGTTATAGGTTTTGCCACAGTGGAGAAACCTTCAATAAATCTTCTGTAATATCCGGCCATTCCCAGGAAACTCCGCACATCAGTAACATTGGCGGGTGGCTTCCAGTCCAGTATGGCCTTGACTTTTTCTGGGTCTACGGCCACGCCTTCTTGGTTCAGTATATGGCCCAAGAAGCCAACTTGTCTTAGCCAAAATTCGCACTTGCTAAATTTGGCGTACAACTGATGTTTCCTCAATTCTCCCAAAACAATTCTGAGGTGCTCAGCATGCTCTTCTGGTGTCCTTGAGTAAACCAGAATGTCGTCAATGAATACCACCACAAATTTGTCCATGAATTTCATGAACACTTTGTTCATGAGGTGGACGAAATATGCGGGGGCGTTCGTTAGTCCAAAAGGCATCACTGTGAACTCGTATAACCCATATCTGGAAGTGAAAGCTGTCTTGGGGATATCTTCTGTCCGTACCTTCAGTTGGTGATATCCCGATCTCAAATCAATTTTTGAGAATACCTTGGCCTGTGCGAGCTGGTCAAACAAATCATTTATTCGTGGCATCGGATATTTGTTTTTGATGGTGACCATATTGAGGGCTCGATAGTCTATGCACAGCCTCAGTGTCCCATCCTTCTTCTTGGCGAACAACACTGGCGAACCCCAAGGTGAGGAGCTGGCTCGAATAAATCCTTTGTCCAACAATTCCTTTATCTGCTTCTTCAACTCCACCAATTCTGAGGGTGCCATTCTATACGGCTTCTTATAGATGGGAGCGGTGCCAGGTGCTAGTTCAATGCTGAATTCGATCTCTCGGTCTGGTGGCATGCCTGGTAGTTCTTCAGGGAATACATCAGGAAACTCGCATACCACTGGAACTTTTCTCAGTTCTGCAATGTCCATTTTGTTCAGTTTTGGTTTCTGTGATCGTGGCCTTTCTTGAGCGGAAACTCTTATTGTCTTGCCGTGATGGTGAGTGAGAATCACTGTCCGATTGAAACAGTCAATGAATCCTTTGTTGGTGGTCAACCAGTCCATCCCTAAAATGACATCCAGTCCTTTACTTTCCAACACGATGAGATTCGCGTGGAATTGTAGTCCTTCGAACTCAATGACCACTCCTTGGCAGTAACCTTGAGCGATTTGCTTATTTCCGGGGGACTTGATGATCATAGATTTTTCCAAGGGAAGTATCGGAAAACCGTGTTGCGAAACAAAACTCTTCGAAACGAACGAATGGGAAGCTCCAGAATCAAACAAAACCGTGGCAGGTACTGTGTTGACAGGGAACGTACCGAGCACGATGTCTGGGGCATTCTGCGCTTCTTCCCTGGTCACATGGTTCAGGTGACCCTTCCTGTGGTTGTTGCTGGGGTTGAAGTTGTTGCGCTTGGGGGCTGGATTGTTTCCACCATTGTTCGGCTTGGGTGCCGAGTCTCTTGGCTTCGGGCACTGTTTAGCATAATGCCCTTGTTGACCACAAGCATAGCAGGTGACCCCTGGACGGTATGTGAACTCCTTGTCCCTGGCATGAAACTGTCCGACGGGCCTTGGCTCAGTAGTCGTGGATCTCCTTGCGTCTGTCCTTGGGACCTCAGTCTTGCCTCGGTTGCTGCGGGCAAGAGTCGTCTTGTCCCTCTTCCGCTTACGGATATCTTCCAGACTACGGCGCTCATTCTCCAAGGTGATGGCCTTGTCCACCAGCGTCTTAAAATCCGGAAAGGTGTGCACAATCAGTTGGCATCTCAGTGCTGGTGCCAGGCCGTCCAGGAATTTTTCCATCTTCTTGCTTTCTGTCATGTGCTCGTCGTAGGCATAACGAGACAGCTGGGTGAACTGACCATTGTATTCTGTCACTGACATGCCTCTCTGCTTCAGGTCATCAAACTCTCTCTTCTTGATCTTTAGGATGCTCCTGGGGATGTGTGCCCCACGGAAGCCTTCCTTGAACTCTTCCCAGGTGATGTTGTGTTCCCTGGGATGCATGTGTAGGAAGTTTTCCCACCATGCTGCGGCTGCTCCAGTAAGGTAGTGTGGTGCATAAAGCACCTTCTCATGATCTGAGCACTGAGCAATAATCAGTTTCCTTTCAATCTCACGAAGCCAATCATCGGCTTCCAGCGGCCTATCGGTGTGAGCAAAAGTTGAGGGGCGAGTCTTCTGTAACTCAGATAACTTGGAATGTGGTTGATAGGGTTCACGGTGGTTTCCCATGTTGATGACATGGTTCATCATCTCTTGGTGCTGTTGCTGGCTTTGCTCGAAGAGACGGCATACTTGAGACAGTGCTGCTTCGCTGTCTTGTTGGCTGGACTGACCCTGAGTGAAATTGTTGCTGGTCTGTGTCCCGTAAACCTCTTCTGGCTGATTGGGCATGGAGCGAGTCCACGGGCGAGACATTTTTCCAGTCTGGGGTATTATTTGCAAAACCCATGAGAAAAACTGTGTAGCACAAGAAAAAATCTTGCAAAGGCAACAAATTTAAAAGACCTCAAGGTTTTCAAAGAAACATAAACGATTTTGCATGGAGAAGAAGTGCTTAACATAAAACTTACATGCGAAAAGCAAACACAAGATACAGCACTCAGGATGCGCGTACACAATCCTGACATGTTATTAAAAACTAGCGTACTACTCCGGAAGGCAGCAAACACACCAATACAAACTAGCGTACAGATAAAACAACACACCATACAGGCAGGCATAACACGCGGCTACTCGGTGCTCTCAGTCGGAGATGGTGAAGATCTCCTTCCCCTTGCCGATGGCAAGGCTCAGCGGTCCAGGAGAATCAACCTCCACCTCCTCTCTAGCTGGCTCCTGGCGCGTGACGCTGCGCTGCGGTGATGGTGCGGGGGCGACTGGTGGTAGAGCGTGTGCGGCAGGTGGTGCGGCTCTGACTGGAGTAGGAGCGATGACTCGGTCGAACTCCTCAGTGGTAGGCAGACGGCGAGCAGTGGCCAAAATGGCCGGTGCATAAGAGGCTGAAGACGAGACGAATGTCAGAGGCGGCGCCGTGTGAGAAGCTCCTTCCTGCTGGCAGGACCGCCCCGGACTAAGTCCATGCGGGCAGCCACAAGATCATCTACGAGGTTGTCGAAAGACTCCTCCAGAGCCTTGAGATACTCCACAACCATCTCGATGGCTTCATCTCGCTCTCCCCGATGGCAGGCGAACGCATAGTGGCTGGTGTAAGGCACATGGCATGGGAGGTAGCGGTAGCGACGAGTCTTCATCGTAGGAAGGATGTCCCGAAGGCGAGCTATCGCCTCACGGGCAGCCATCTGCATGGCATGCCTCTCCGTAGGCATGGCCCTTCCCACAAAACGGAAGTGGCGAGCAGCAGAACGTCCTCCCTTGAACTGCACCACAGCTTGGTGCATAGACACGTCGTCACTGAGCTTGTGCTGGTAGAGTGTGAACTCCGGGCGAGCTGCTGGCCCGATCGCGAGCTTGGTGATGGAGACGAGGAGCTTGACAAACCCCTCGGGCACGTTGGTGAACACTCGATTCTCACAGCTGCTGCCAGCCATCTACAAAAGTAGGCAAAAATTCTGAGTAGTCATGTCATAAATTTATGATGACCAACAGAAAATAGCTACAATTGCAAAATGCTGAAAAAGCACAAAAGACGCTAATAACCGATTAGCGATCGCACCTAGTGGCTTCCTACAGTCAGCCTGGCTCTGATACCAAGCTTGTCACGACCGGTTTTTCAATAAAATAATTATTGAGAGACCAATCCCTTTTACGGACCAGCGAGGAAGAATTCCTTCTCACTGGTAGACAATATCTTGGTCACAGAAGAAAAATACCAGGAGTACTAAATATAATACAAGGTTGAGCAGAGACTGCCCAACAATTTATTACATGCACGCCGCTAAAACAAGACGGCGGATAGGGTGGCAAACTACTAACTCACGATAATAACGGTGGTGGAAATATCATCGCGAAGCGAGTGATATGATTCCAGAAGACTACAACTCTTCGAGCGTCGGAGTGAGGCTCGAGAAGACTTATTGCGGGTGGCGGAAGCGTATACAATACAAGTGACCAATATCCGGGATCGCGCAGGACTGACTGGGACTCCTCTAGGCATCGGACGCGCTATCAAACTCTTCATCCAAGAGATCGCCTTCGTCAACATCTGGCCAAATCAACAAGCCAGGTGAGTACTATGAAAGTACTCGCAAGACAGTTCGGACATAAGGTATAACAAATGTAAACATGAAGCACATGAACAAGTTAACCAGTGCGATCAGACATAGAGATAATAAATACTGGGTGCCAAGCGAGGGTCTGAATGACGCCTCGAGCGGAAACTGCAGAATAGTAATACTGGTGCCAAACGAGTGTCTGAAAGACTCCTCGAGCGGAAAATGCGGAATAATAATACAGGTGCCAAACGAGTGTCTGAAAGACTCCTCGAGCGGAAAATGCGGAATAATAATGCGGGTGCCAAACGAGTGTCTGAAAGACTCCTCGAGCGGAAAATGCGGAATAATAATACAGGTGCCAAACGAGTGTCTGAAAGACTCCTCGAGCGGAAAATGCGGAATAATAATACAGGTGCCAAACGAGTGTCTGAAAGACTCCTCGAGCGGAAAATGCGGAATAATAATACAGGTGCCAAACGAGTGTCTGAAAGACTCCTCGAGCGGAAAATGCGGAATAATAATGCGGGTGCCAAACGAGTGTCTGAAAGACTCCTCGAGCGGAAAATGCGGAATAATAATGCCACAGTCGGGCGTCGAGGCGACACCACATAAAGGGCTTGCAACAGAAAATAAAGACAGTGCATGCCACAGTCGGACGTCTGTGCGACATCACATAAAGGGCTTATATTTAAAGTAAGAAACAAGTACATGCCACAGTCGGACGTCTGCGCGATGTCACATAAAGGGCTTATATCACAGCTCAATAATACAATCGTTCGGGAACATAAATTATCACAAGCATGCGACAAATATAAAGCTAGTCCATCCACAGGAATAACCATAAAACTGGATTTACCACTTGAGCTTGTTCACCGGGGACAAGTTTTTCACACGGATAGATATGGATATGATGTTTACACTACTTGATCATGGATACGATGATTTGGAAAGAATTGACTCTGCAGAGTTTGTACTTAACCATAGCCAACGGATTTCAGTAGTCACGGGGACTAGTTCCGTCTATGGTGTTTTGGAAGAAACACGTCTAACCAGTACACACCCAATTCAACCATCCGAAGCCAGGGATCACCCTCGGCAACATTCAAGAAAAACCTTGAGACGGGGAGGCTACAACCTCGCGTAGCATGGGATCAAATTTCTATACGCGCGCTCTAAGGGGGTGCCCCCCTCTCGGTCCCAACCGGAAACACCCATGCCCCCTGACCGGATGACTGGCTTTAATCCTGGGCCAAGGTACCATCATCCCGGCCTCTCTGTTTGGTGTGTACACGGAAAGAGGTTACCAACTTACTAAACCGCATCCTGGCAATGAGACATGTGGTAGCACGGAAAGGGGAAAGAACGGTAACGTGGCTCCAACCACGTTAACGTCGGAGGAAGTCGGATGACGCAAGGCTGGTATGCTACAACAGTACCACCTTGCTGCCCTTCATGTCACCACATGATTTGGCCATCTCTCATCAGAGATCATCGCAACTTTGGAACATGCGGGAAAAGAACGATAACGTGGCTCCAACCACGTTAACGTCGGAGAAAGTCGGATGACGCAAGGCTGGTATGCTACAACAGTACCACCTTGCTGCCCTTCATGTCACCACATGATTAGGCCATCTCTCATCAGAGATCATCGCGACTTTGGAACAACCGGGTCGTTGCCTTACAAGCAACGAGGTATTTACCGACACTCATATGCCACGCACAAACTCTCACGTGAACATGTAAAACACCTGTCATATCAAATGTTCAAAACATGCTTGCCTGGTTCGGAGAAGTCGGAGTCTAGCTCGGTGAAGTTCGCGGCTCCGTCACCTCTCCCGGAACCTATGGCAATCACGAAACGGGTACTAACGTGAAAACCAACACTTGCACAGAAACTTTTCCAAATAATTTTCAAATAAATCCCATAAAAAACTAGACAAAATTAGAAGATTGTCAGAAAAAGAATCACTCAAAAATTCCTTTTTATTAAAAAGTTATAAAGGTTTCTGTCCAGGGACTTATCTGTAATGAAACAGAAAAGTTCCAGGGTTTTAACTGAGAAAACAGAAAACGCTTCGGTTGGGAATGCGCAAGCGCAAAGGAGAAAACGTATTTGCCCGAAGGCGCCAACAGAAAACGGTTCGAAGGAGAATAGAATAGAGGCTGACAGGCGGGGTCCACCTGTCAGGTTTAAAAAGCTCGCCGGCGCCCGAAGACTGCGGTGGACACCGGCGTCGAACCACGGCGAGTTAGGAGAAACGGAGGGTACCAAGAGCTTCAGCGTCTTCTTCCGCGTCGGTGGGTGGTGGACTCGTCCAACGGGGAGCACCACGTCGACGGCGAAACTATCTCCGGCGGACGGCGGCTTGGGTGAGGATGGGGAACTCCGGTGGAGGGCTGCAAACTACGAATTGAGGCGCGGGTCAGAACGAGGGATGCAAGGTGAAGCTACTGGCAAGAGAATGGAGGCGGAGGAGCGCACACGAGGGAGAATCGGGCTGGATCCCGTGGCGGGTCGCGGCGGCCGGAGTCGAGGAAGGAGACCTCCTCGGGGCTCTACCAGTGGCTAGGCTTGCTCTAGGGGGAGTGCAGGGATGGTGGGTGCTCGAGTTGAAGCTCGGGGCCTCTATTTATAGGCAGATCGACGGGGTGGCCGTGAACGGGGAATCTCCGGCGAGCGATTACGGCGGAGCAGTGGATTGGCAGGTGGTTTGAGCGGCCAGTTAGCGTCAGTGGAGGTTACTGGAGTCGTCTCACAGCTAAACGGAGATGGCCTTGGCGTAATGGCGTCGGTCCACGGTGAGGTGACCGCACGGGCTCAACGGCGGCAGAGAGCGCGCTCCGCACCCTGCGGTTCACGACGAGAGCGGCAGCACGTTCGGGGGAGTGGAAGGCCACGCGGAAAGCTCCGGTGGTTTGGGCGGCGCTGGGTGGCGTCGTCGGCGCCGTGTCTCCCGCTGGCGTCCGCAAAGCCGCCGCCGGCGTCGGTCACGGGGCGGCGCACCTTCTGCTGCTCGTCGCCGACGCCCGCAAGGCGCCAGGCGTTCGTGCGGTGCAGGAACAAGAGGGCGGGGACGAGGAGCAAGGCGACGCGGTGGTACTGGCGAGATCGATGTCCTTCTCTGAAGAAAACGACAACAAGCCACT
Organism: Triticum aestivum; assembly: GCF_018294505.1. Classification (NCBI taxonomy): domain Eukaryota; kingdom Viridiplantae; phylum Streptophyta; class Magnoliopsida; order Poales; family Poaceae; genus Triticum; species Triticum aestivum. The sequence goes on from NC_057808.1 coordinate 468,399,561, forward strand.
GACTGAATCTCTGAATTTTTCTGAACTTGATACAGACAGTGCACTGCAGGTGTTCGACAGGAGGATTTTGCAATGAGATAAATTTTTCTGGAGCTGTAACTTGGTGAGGTGACCACTCAATGCACCCAGAGGCTGCCTGATTTTACTTGGAATTTTTGGAGAAGGTTTTGAATGAATTTCACCAAATTTGACAAATCTGGTCCAAACTTGCAGCAGGTGTAGTTTGAAAATTTTGAACTGAAGACCAGTGGATCTTCATGGATCTTGGTTGAGGGTTCAAAGGACTAGGGAGGAGAGTTGGTTTGGTGGCAAAAATCAAAACAGAAAATGGAGTTCCTTTGTAACTCTCCAAGTGCTAGAAGAGAAGGCAGAAATTTGTTTGAATAAGATTTAAATGGAAATAGATACATGGGGAGGTTCAACTTGCTGGATTAGGTGTAAAGCATGATCCAAAGGTGAGGGAAGGGTTAGGGGAGAGGATTTGCACTAGGGCCATGGCAAGAAGGAATTTGTTGAAAGTGGCAAAGGATTTTCCAAAAGCCATAGTGCAAATTTCAAGGAGATTTTCAAAAGTCATTTCCCAAGTGAAAATATTTTGTCTTGAGTCCAAGTGAAAAGCAAGAACCTCCAAGACCAAAGACAGATCTTGGTTGAATCCAAATAAAATTTTTGCCATAAAGAAAAATATTTGAGAGTGAGAGTTCTCTTGAAGAAAAATTTAAATCACTCCCCTCAAGTCAAATAAAAATCTTTTAAAAAAAATCCAAATAAAAACTTGGGTGTTACACCGGTTGGGAGGGCAAGTACTCAAGCTTTGTTGGATTGTAAGGAAGTGACTGGGAAGCCGGCCAGCCGGCTGTTTGGTCAGCCGGTAGGCGTGGCTGGAGGCCGGCTTGCGTTATATAAGTTCGTTAGTCCTTAGCCATTTTTCGTGTGGGCATCCTTTCTTCCTTTGGCTCTTGCCATTCGGATAGTCGGTTCTTCGAGCTGCGACTTTCAACAAGAGAGGGCTCGGGTGCTGGCACACTACTTGTCTGACTTCAGGTAGAACTTTTAATATAACTTAAGGCAGCCAGTCCCCGGGCCGACTAGTCGAACCCGGTGCCAGATAGAAAATCAAATGTACTAATACATTTATGAATATGACACTCGTCATTCATAGATAAAGGAGGGCAGTCCCCGAGTGCGCCTCGGGGGGCCCGTTTGTCTCGTACTTAATACAAAAAAGGTAGCATGATACATACTGCTTTCAACTGTAAAATCTTCTTAGGAGGTTTGCGTTCCATGGTCGTTCCGACTCCTTGCCGGAATCATCCCTCTTGCGCGCTCTTGGCTTCTGTGCGTCGATCAGGTAGTAGGAGTCATTGCCTAGTGCCTTGCTGACGACGAAAGGGCCTTCCCAAGGGGCCGAGAGCTTGTGCTGTCCGGCTATTTGCTGGATCAGCCGGAGCACAAGGTTGCCCTCTTGGAAGGATCTTGGCTTGACCTTCCGGTTGTGGTAACGGCGCAAACCCTGCTGGTAGATGGCGGACCGGTTGAGTGCTAACAGCCGGCCTTCTTCCAGTAGGTCGACGCCGTCTTCTCGTGCTTCCTTGGCCTCCACCTCCGTGTACATGGTGACCCGAGGCGAGTCGAACTCGATGTCAGTTGGGATGACAGCCTCGGCACCATATACAAGGAAGAACGGAGTGAAGCCAATTGACTTGTTTGGGGTAGTACACAGACTCCAGAGGACAGCCGGCAGCTCATCGAGCCAGCAGCCGGCCGAACGCTCCAGTGGTACGACCAGTCGGGGCTTGATGCCGGAGAGGATGAGGCTGTTTGCTCGCTTGACCTGGCCGTTTGACTGCGGGTGGGCAACGGACGCTAAATCCAGTCGGATGCCCTGTGTCGCGCAGAAACGTGCCAGTGCTCCCTTGGCAAAATTTGTGCCGTTGTCGATGATGATGCTGTGTGGCACACCATACCGAGTAGTGATGTCGGCGATGAATGTCACGGCAGTCGGCCCGTTCAGCTTTTCGATCGGCTTCGCTTCGATCCACTTGGTAAATTTGTCCACGGCAACAAGCAGATGTGTCATGCCGCCGCGGGCTATCTTGAATGGGCCCACCATGTCCAGCCCCCAAACGGCAAAGGGCCAGGTGAGGGGGATGGTCTTGAGTGCAGAAGCCGGCAGGTGTTGCTTGGAACTGAAGACTTGGCATCCTTTGCAGCATTTGACTAATTCCTTGGCATCTTCCAAAGCAGTCGGCCAGAAGAAACCATGGCAGAAAGCTTTGGCCACAAGTGATCTTGAGGCTGCGTGGTGGCCGCATTCGCCTTGGTGGATATCCTTGAGGATTGCTACGCCCTTCTCTGGCTCGACGCAGCGCTGGAAGACTCCAGTGACGCTACGCTTGACAAGTTCTCTGTTTATTATTGCGTATGCTTCGGCTCGGCGTTGCACTAGTCTTGCCGAGATCTCATCAGCCGGCAGCTCTCTGTTGACTAGGAAGTTGAGCATGGGCTGGGCCCATGATGGAGCTGTGACTTCTTCTACCGTTAGTACGGCCACTGTGACCCAGATGGGTGGGTTGGGTGGTGGAGAGTTGGAGTCGGCCACCGCTTCTTGTGCCGCTGCAGTCCCCGGGCCGACTGCTGCAGTCCCCGGGCTGGGTTCTGAAGTCCCCGAGCCGGGTGCGACTACAGCAGTCCCCGGGCCGCTTGTCGAAGTCCCCGAGCCGCCTGCTGGGTTCCTCCAGTCGGATCCGGCTGCATCAGGGGCGGGCGGTACGAAGATAGAGTCCGATCTGGAGACGGCTTGATAGACGGTTTGAGGAGGCGCTGGAGAGAGACACCGATTGGTATAGCCTGTCGGGGTGGACCGATCCGTGCCAGGGCATCTGCTTGGTCGTTGTCGGGCCATGGTACGTGAAGGAACTCGCACCCTTCAAAGTATCCACTGATCTGCTGGACGAGGAATCGATAGCTCGCCATGTTTGTATCCTTGGCGTCCCAGTCGCCAGATGACTGCTGGACCACCAAGTCCGAGTCGCCATAACACAGGATCCGGCATATGCCGAGCTCTTTGGCTAGCCGGAGCCCGTGTATGAGCGCCTCGTACTTAGCCATGTTGTTGGAGGCGGCAAAATGGATCTGTAGCGTGTATCTGAGCTTGTCGCCTTTGGGAGAGGTGAGGACGATGCCGGCTCCCAAGCCGGTGCGCATCTTGGACCCGTCGAAGTGCATCTGCCAATGAGTGGAGTCGGGAGCCAGCGGTAGGTACTGGGTCTCGGCCCAGTCGACGAGGAAGTCGGCCAATGCTTGGGACTTGATGGCGGTGCGGGGCTGGTAGAAGATTGTGTAAGGAGCTAGCGCAATGGCCCACTTAGCCACCCGGCCGGATGCATCCCGGCTGCCTATGATCTCGGCAAGCGGGGCGGTGCATACGACCGTGATGGGATGCTCTTGAAAGTAGGGCTTCAGCTTCTTGGCGGCGAAGTACACTCCATAGCACATCTTCTGGTAGTGCGGGTAGTTTTGCTTTGAGGTGGACAGTACTTTGCTTAAATAATATACCGGCCTCTGGACTAACTGGGCTCGGCCTTCTTCTGGGCGCTGGACCACGATGACTGTACTGACCACTCGGCTAGTCGCGGCAATGTAGAGGAGCATGGGCTCCTTCTCAGTCGGCGCCGCCAGGACAGGTGGAGTGGTCAGCATCTTCTTCAACTCATGGAAGGCTTGGTCTGCTTGGTCGTTCCACTCGAAGTGAGTGGATTTCTTCATGAGTCGGTACAGGGGGAGAGCCTTCTCTCCTAGCCGGCTGATGAAGCGGTTTAGGGAGGCCAGGCACCCAGTGAACTTCTGAACGTCTCGCAACTTGGTGGGATTCTCCATTCTCTCAATGGCCTTGATCTTCATAGGGTTGCACTCAATGCCGCGTTCGGAGACCAAAAAGCCTAGAAGCTGGCCGGCTGGTACTCCGAACACGCATTTCTCGGGGTTGAGCTTGATCTGGAATCGGCGCAAGTTGGCAAATGTTTCTTCGAGGTCTTCCAGCAGGGTGCCGCGCTTCTCCGTCTTCACCACAATATCGTCTATGTAGACGTGGGCATTTCTGCCGAGTTGGTTGAGGAGGCATTTCTGCATGCAACGCTGAAAAGTGGCACCGGCATTCCTCAAGCCGAATGTCATAGTCAGGTAACAGAAAGCTCCGAATGGTGTGATGAAGGCGATCTTCAGGCGGTCAGCTGGGTCCAACTTGATCTGGTGGTATCTTGAGTAGGCATCCAAGAAACTCAACAACTCGCATCCGGCTGTGGAGTCTATCACTTGATCAATCCGTGGTAGGGCAAACGGATCTTTGGGGCAGGCTTTGTTGAGGCTAGTGTAGTCTATACACATACGCCATTTGTTGTTCTTCTTCAACACCAAGACCGGGTTGGCAAGCCACTCTGGGAAAAACACTTCCATAATGAAGCCGGCGGCCAAGGAGCCGGGCTATCTCTTCTCCTACGATTCTTCTCTTCTCCTCCGACAGTCGGCGGAGAGGCTGCTTGACTGGCTTCGCGTCCGCTCGGACGTGTAACTTGTGCTCGGCGAAATCCTTCGGAACACCCGGCATGTCCTTTGGGGACCATGCAAAGATGTCTCGATTCTCACGGAGGAAGTCGACGAGCTCGCCTTCCTATTTACTGTCCAGGTTTGCACCAATGACAGCAAACCTCTCCGGGTTCTCCGGGTCCAGAGGTATCTTCTTCGTCTCCTTGGCCGGCTGGAAGGAGCCCTGCACATCATATTCCTTGGGGTTGGGGGATAGGGCCGGCTGCTTGCCGGCCATGGCCACAACTCGCTCCAGCATCTTCTTCTCTTCTGCAACCACGAGGGACTCGGCCAGTCGGCTGCTGGCTGCAGCGCACTCGATGGACTTCTTGTAGTCGCCGGCTACAGTGATGATCCCCTTCGAGCTCGGCATCTTCATCTTGAGGTTGGCGTAGTGGGGCACAGCCATGAACTTGGCCAGGGCAGGTCGGCCAAGCAAGGCATGGTAAGGGCTCTCTAGGTCCACTACCTCAAACCAGATCGCTTCTCGGTGAAAATGATCCTTGTCTCCGAAGAGAACATCCATCTTGATCTTGCCGATTGGGGAACATGACAGGCCGGGTACGATGCCATGGAAGACGGTCCGGCTTGGCATGAGCTGCTTTGCCTTGAGGTTCAACTTCTCCATGGTGTCGTGGTACAGTATGTTGATACTACTTCCGCCATCAATCAGCACGCGGGAGAATCGGGCAGCTCGCCTCTCCGTCGCGAGGGTGACGTCCAACACCAATGTGTACGAGCCAGGAGACGGCATCACCTCTGGGTGATCGGCCCGGCTCCAGCTGATAGGCCTTTCAGACCAATGCATGAACTCGGGGTTGCTGGAGGCGACTACGTTGACCTCTTGGTGGTGTCGGCGCCGGCTGCGCTTGTCTTCAACCTGGCTCGTGAAGACGACGTAGGCGGCATGCTCATCTGGGAACTCATCCTAAATGGCTCCGACTGCTGGTCGAGCAGCCGGCTGCTGGGGGGCTGGAGGCGGCGGGCCAGGAGGCGGAGGCGGTACCAGCCGCTCGCCCTTGGAGATCCGTGTGAGCCAGTGGCACTTCCGGGTCGTGTGGTTGGACGGCTTCGCCCCGCTGTGAAACTTGCAGGGGGCATCGAGAGTCTGCTCGTAGGAGAAGGCCGGCTGCCAAGCCGGCCTGCCGCCCTTCTTCTTGGGAGCCGGCCGCTCTTCGGGCTGCTCATCTTCGACAGTGGCCACCTGCCGACTGGTGGAAGGCGGCATAGGGGCCTTGCGCTTGTGGTCGTTCTGGTAAGGGCGTCGGTTGGAGTCACCAGCCGGCGTCTTGGGAGCCGGAGCGAGCACCTTCCCAGAGGCGTCTACTCGGAGCTCGGTCTTCATCGAGGAGTCGGCCCTGGCGTACTTGTCTGCTATGACCAGCAGCTCGTCGAGGGTAGCCGGCTCGTCGCAGAGGAGTCGGTGCTTGAGGAGGGTGCCCTCTCGGCACCCGGAGGTGAAGTATTCGATGGCTTGAACCTCGTGCACCCCCTCGCAGGAGTTGCGGAGCTCGGCCCACCGCGTGAGGTAGTCGCGAGTCGATTCCCCGGGCCCTTGGACGCACAAGGAGAGCTGGCGGGGCTTTGGAGGCCGCTTGTACGTGCTGGTGAAGTTGCGGATGAAGACTTCCGTGAAGTCCAGCCAGCTGTTGACGCTGTAGGGCTTGAGGCTATTTAGCCAGGCGCGTGTCGTGCCTTGCAGCATGAGAGGGACGTACTTCACGGCTACGCGCCTGTTGCCGTTCACTATGCTGACAGCGGTAGAGTAGGCGATGAGCCAATCTTCCGGCTTCACAAAGCCGTTGTACTTGGGCGTGTCTCTAGGGAGCGAGAACCCTTTGGGGAAGGGCTCGTCGCGGATGCAGGGGCCAAAGGAAGGCGGGCCGACATCATCTTGTTCTTCTAGCACCAGGGATCGTGCTAGGCTGTCGATCCGGTGGCGGGCGTCGTTCTCGCCGACTCCTTTGCGGTGGCCTAGTCGGCCACCGAGAGTCGGATGCGTGACAGGCGGCGGGGTGGGATATCTCTCCCCACGAGGTGGGGGAGGAGGCGGATTGCCTTGGCGCTCTACCGCTCGAGGGCGGCCTTCTGCGTCGCGCTCGATGGTGATGCGAGTCCGGCTGTGGCTAGCAGCCGGCTCCTTGTCTTTCCTTGCGCGGGGGCCGCTTGCAGTCGGTGACCGGGATGTCGCGGCGTGTTCTCGGCGTGGGGGAGGACTCTCAGCGCGGGCGCCGGCTTCATGCCGTTCTGCGGCCGCGTCGATCAGCTGCTGGATGCGCCTTGTCATGTAGGGGAGCTCATCAGCCCCCAGCCCGTTCAGCTCTTCTGCGGCCGCCTGAGCGGCTCGCAGATTCTCGAGCGGTGTGGTGTAGACTGGGCGGTCTGCCCCCAGCATGCTGGCGATGGCCGCGCCGCGCTTCTTGACGAGGCCGGCTCGGCTCGGCCCGCCATGAGGCGGCGTGCCAAAGGCGGCGCGATCGACTTCGCGCTGGTGAGCCACGGTGAGGCGTCTCATGGAGGCTATCTTCTGGCCCTCCGCGATGAGGACGAGGCGGCGTGCCTCCAGAGTGTCGGCGTCGGCGTCGGCCGGGATGGGGACGGACAAGTCATGCATCGCCGCTTGTAGGGCGTCGTGGGCGTTCTCGCCCGAGTCGGCGACGTGGCTGATGACCAGCACCTCAGTGACAGCGCTTCTGCCACTATCAGCTCAAAGGAGAGGGTCGTCGAAGACTACCATGTCGGAGGGGTAGGCGTCGAGCGATGCCGTGTCAGAGTCGACAAGCATCGGGTCGGTGGAGCCGACCGACTCCAAGTCCACAGCAAGCTCGCTGTTGATGTGAAGCTGGTCGAGGAGGCTGACGAGGTGGCTCTCGGGGTAGTCTGTGCCCGCGTCGGACGCGGGCTCGTCAGAGATGCGAGTCTCGCCAAGAAGGTCGGCGAGGTAGCTCGCTGCGTAGGCGTCGTCGACGCCTTGCAGCGCGTCGGGGCAAGCGCCATCGGGCGTAGCAGGCTGGCTACGCTCGCGGGGGAGGAAAAGGGTTCCCGTCCAGAACAGGTCTCCGGACGACGGTGCACCTGGCCCCACGGTGGGCGCCAAATGTCGGGTGGTAGGTGCGACATATGCCAACTGGTGGCTTATCATTGTGGGAGCCAGTAAGACATCGCCGGTGCCTGGAAACGGGATAAGGCGAAGACATGCACGCCGGCGGATCTTACCTAGGTTCGGGGCTCTCTGTGGAGATAACACCCCTAGTCCTGCTCTGCGGGGTCTCTGCATGATCACTAGATCAATACAAGTAGCTACAAGTGCCCCTTGAGCTGTTTGGCTAGAGGAAGAAGAAGGGCAAGGCTAGCTCTCCTTTTCTCTCTATGTGGTGTGTGAAATTCCATGAGATCAACCCTTTGCATGGGTGTCCCGGGGGGTTTATATAGGCCTACCCCCCAGGGTACAATGGTAATCCAGCTGGGCGCGGGTCCCAGCTGTCAGTGTCTATGCTCGCCGGCTTCTCCGCCGGCCATTGGGGCCCGCCGACTGGTGGGTCCCGCCGGCTGCCGGCCTCTTGGCCAACAGGCCGGCCTCGCCGTTTGGGGGCCTTGTCGGCGGCTGGTTACAGTTGCCTCGCCTCTGATGACGAGGGCTTTGTCGAGGTAAGCGTGGCTACAATGCCGCCGCCTTGCGGGCTCTCACTGTAGCCTTACCTCGTCTTGTCTCCTTAATGAGGCACATGTTTCGAGGGAGGGAGGTAGCCGGCTATTGGGAGACGGCTACGCCCCTGGCCGACTAGGGGAGGCCGGGCCGCCTTCGAGTGTCTCTCTGGCTAAAGGGGCCCGCCGCCCGCGGGCCGTACTGGCGCCTGTCATGGGTGACATCGAGGCGAACATGGCTATAGTGCCGCGCCGGACGCGGGATGGCTGGCCCGTACGGCGCCCTGCGGCCATGCCTGCTTCGGGATTCAGGGGTAGTGGGTTGTACTGCGGCCACGCCCTGTCTTGTCACCGTTATGGGGATACAGTCTTGGTGGGTGCAGTCTTGGCCGGCTTCTGGGAGTCGGCTTTCTTCATGGCCGGCTTATGGGAGTCGGTCCTCTTGGGGCCAGCTCCCTGGAGTCGGCCATCTCGTATCTTTCTCGGGGAAGGTTTCTGAGGCCGGGCCGCCTTCTGGTAGTCGGCCCTGGGGATAGCCGGCCGGGGGAAGGCGACCCTTATGCTTTGTATGCTTGAAGGCTCGAATGGCCTGATAATTTTTCGAAGAGCCAGGGGGAGTCGGTTAGGCTACCCGTGGCCATTTACTCCGACAGCTGACCAGCTCTCGCCTTATCATGACAGTCAGTTTTCGGCTTTCTCTACTGAGGTGATCATCCGGAAGAACCGGGACACAATCGCAGTAGTTCTCCCTTTACTACCCTAGCCGATATAGCGGAACGTAAGGTAGTAAGCACAGGAGTCGGGCAACCCAACTATTGACCAAAGACATGATTTGGAGCCGATGCGTATAATGCTATAAGTTCGGGGTGCCGAACTGCACTGTAAAAGTATTCAGACTTTTGTTGCCGTAATGCGGGGCGTGATGAAGCCCCTGGCGCAGTAATACGTACCAGAATGTACGCGTGCAACAAGTAATAAATACAAGGGCAGAAGGGGGAAGATTAGGTAAAAAACTAATACGTCGAGGCGTATTTGTACATGCAATATGATAAGCAAAAAAGGCTATTTAACATGCCAAAACCAAGTGCGGGCTGCGTGCGGGTATGTAAAACAGGTATAGCAATCGTTAACATAGGTCACCTAGGGGTTCCCTTGTGCGCCAAAGCTCCTTGCCTCCTTGGTGTGTCTGACAGACAGGTTGTCAGAAGAAGTCTCGAAAAGAGAGAATTGACCTGAAATGGAAAAGAAAAAGGTACGCGAATCCTGGGGCCGGTCGAGCCGCACTGTGGATCGCGAGCTAGCTATGCCTCCGTCCATATTGTTTGGGCGCGTAATTATGTACGCGTGGGGCAGAGGCCGAATTGCTAATCAAGCTCCTTACGAGCTGAGCTGTCCTGTTGTAGTGTAGTCCGGACCTTCTTAACGATGTCCGGGGGTTTGGCAGCCGGATTATAGTTCTGCTTGAGAAGGCCGTTTTGTACTTCTGCTGCTAGGGCGGCTGTGTGCTCCTCAGTACGGAGGGAGCGTTCCATGTTTCCATTAACTGTTATGACACCACGTGGACTGGGCATCTTGAGCTTGAGATAAGCGTAGTGTGGCACTGCGTTGAATCTAGCAAACGCGGTTCATCCGAGCAGTGCGTGGTAGCCGCTGCGGAAGGGGACAATATCGAAGATTAACTCCTCGCTTCGGAAGTTGTCTAGAGAACCGAAGACCACCTCCAGCGTGACTGAGCCCGTACAACGGGCCTTTACACCTGGTATGGCTCCTTTAAAGGTTGTTCTTGTGGGTTTGATTCGGGAGGGATTAATGCCCATCTTCCTCATTGTATCCTGATAGAGCAGGTTGAGGCTGCTACCACCATCCATTAGGACTCGTGTGAGGTGAAATCCGTCAATGATTGGGTCAAGGACTAGTGCGGCCGATCCGCCATGACAGATACTAGTTGGGTGGTCATGTCGGTCAAAGGTGATCGAAAATGATGACCACGGATTGAATTTTGGGGCGACTGGCTCTACCGCGTAGACGTCCCTGAGTGCGCGCTTGCGCTCCCTTTTGGGTATGTGTGTAGCATATATCATGTTCACCGTTTTGACCTCAGGGGGGAATTTCTTCTGCCGCTCAGTGTTCGGCTGCCGGGGCTCTTCGTCGTCGTCCTCACTTTGCGATCCCATTTCCTTGTTCTCGGTTTTTGACTTGCTGGCTTGTTTGAAAACCCGACAATCTCTGTTGGTATGATTGGCTTGTTTGCCTGGGGTGCCATGTATCTGGCACAGACGATCGAGTATGCGGTCCAAGCTGGATGGTCCCTCGCTGTTTCTTTTATAAGGTTTCTCTCGCTGGTCAGGCTCGGAGCCACTGAATCCGGTGTGAACTATAGTGTCATCGGTGTTATCGCCATTACTTCGGCGTTTGTGTCTATCGCGCCGGGTCTTGCCAGTGCCGTTCTTGGCCTCTGAGGGGCCTGCCTCGTTGGCTGTGTTTTTACTATGAGCCAGCCAACTATCTTCACCCGCGCAAAAGCGGGTCATGAGTGCGTGAGGGCTGCCATAGACTTCGGCTTTTCTTGGCCGAGGTGGCGGGCGAGCCATTCATCACGGATGCTGTGTTTGAAGGCCGCTAGGGCTTCGGCATCCGGAAAGTCAACGATTTGGTTCTTTTTGGTTAGGAACCTAGTCCAGAAGTTTCTGGCTGATTCTCCAGGTTGTTGAACTATATGGCTTAAGTCATCGGCGTCTGGTGGCCGGACATAAGTACCTTGGAAGTTGTCAAGAAAGGCTTCTTCCAAGTCCTCCCAGCTGCCGATAGAATTTTCAGGTAGGCTATTTAGCCAGTGTCTAGCTGGCCCTTTTAATTTCAGTGGGAGGTATTTGATGGCATGGAGGTCGTCTCGTCGGGCCATATGGATGTGGAGAATAAAATCTTCGATCCACACTGCGGGATCGGTTGTGCTGTCGTATGATTCAATATTGACGGGCTTGAACCCCTCGGGGAATTCGTGATCCGATACTTCATCTGTGAAGTAGAGAGGGTGTGCGGCGCCTCTGTATCGGGCCGCATCACGGGGCACCTCCGATGAAGTCCGTGTGCGGTTATCGTCCCGGGCGTGACTGGGTTTGTTAGGTCCGAATAGGTAGCCGTCATCCTGAGTTGGGAAGCGTCCTCGCGACCCGTAGATTGATCTGGTGTGTCCTGCTCTACTGTCCAGGTCCTGCCGAAGGTCGTATGTATGGTCCCGAGCTGTTCTGTCCCTATTTTTACGAGGCGGTGGGGCGGGCTGTTGTTCGGCCCGAGTTGCCGTTTTATCCTGACCGCGGGGTGGTCGGTCCGCCGCACTATCCCGACCGCGTGGTGATCGTTCAGCATTACGCGAGGGAGGTATGGGATCTAGTGCCTCCTCATCGAACTGAGGTAGCAGTCTACGCTTTGGATAACTCTTGGCTGGGCGCTTGAGGCCGTATTCTTCGGCTGCCAGGACATCGGTCCATCTGTCAATCAGTACGTCTTGCTCAGCTTGGAGCTGCTGCTGCTTTTTCTTCAGGCTTCTTGCAGTAGCTATTAGCTGGCGCTTGAAGTGCTCCTGCTCGAGGGGTGCCTCAGGCACGATGAAATCCTCGCTGCCGTGGCTCTCCTCATCCTCGGAGACTGGACGATAATTATCGTCATCCGGGTCATTGGGCATGGCCTGTTCATCAGGGTTAACTTGCCCATTGTCTTGTTCCTCCTGTTCGGATGCAGCTCCAACAGGGTCTTCATTGTTTTCGGCATCGCCCGAAGTACTATTTTCTCCGGTGCCAGTGTTGCCATCTTTTGAGCGAGGAGGCTTAGAACGGCGTTTAGGGCACTGGCACTTGAACTATGTCTCAGAAGGTTTATTCGCAACTGGATCTTCTTTGTCATCGTCGCTACTTTTTAGGTGTGTCAACCATGTACACATCGTATGAAGAGGTGGCCGTCCAACGTCTAGTGGGTGGCGGGTCTTGGCCTTGCTCCTTGTCGGCATCATCGTCCATACCGTCGATGTCTTCGGAGCCATAATCAAGCACGTCGGTTAGGTCATCGAGAGTGGCTATAAAGTGGGTGGCGGGTGGGAAGCAAAATTCCCCATTATCAGCCTCTAGCTCAAACCGAACATAGTTCGGCTATGAGTCCTTCTCCAAGGACAAATTCTTTAAAGAGTTTAGCACATCACCCAAAGGTGAGTGCTGGAATATGTCTTCAGCGCTGAATTCGAAAATCGACAAACGATCCAGCTCGGTGTCCGCAGGCGTACATGGTCCAGAACTTATAGCCGGAGACGAGTCCGGAGTTCCATTGATGCAAATATTGCAGGGTGTCGAGCCCGTGTGCGGCTCCAACGCCGCGGACTCTGTGGCCTCGGATTGCTCGACCTGCTCCGGTTCTAAGGCCGTTGCAGCAACAGGAACCATCTCCTGGATGTGATCCGATGACCGGTTTAAGTCATGTTCATCGGGACGAGGGGGAGCGATTGTCGCGGTCTCGAATCCATCAAAGATCAAGTCTCCGCGGACGTCCACGACGTAGTTCAAGCTTCCGAATCTGACCTGATGGCCAGGGGCGTAGCTATCGATCTGCTCCAGATGGCCAAATGAGTTGGCCTGCAGTACGAAGCCGCCGATCACGAAGATCTGTCCAGGGAGGAAGTTTCTCCTTGGACGGCGTCTCTATCGACGATTGAAGGGGCCATCGAACCTTTCGTCGACGACACAGTGGAACTCTCAATGAAAGCACCAATGTCGGTGTCAAAACCAGCGGATCTCAGGTAGGGGGTCCCGAACTGTGCGTCTAGGATCGATGGTAACAGGAGACGGGGGACACGATGTTTACCCAGGTTCGGGCCCTCTCTATGGAGGTAATACCCTACTTCCTGCTTGATTGATCTTGATGAATATGAGTATTACAAGAGTTGATCTACCACGAGATCGTAATGGCTAAACCCTAGAAGTCTAGCCTGTATGACTATGGTAATGGGTATATCCTATCCGGACTACGCCCTCCGGTTTATATAGACACCGGGGGGATCTAGGGTTACATAGAGTCGGTTACATAGGAAGGAATCTTCATAGTTAATCGTCAAGCTTGCCTTCCACGCCAAGGAGAGTCCAATCCGGACGCGGGTAGAGTCTCCGGCCTTCATGTCTTCACAGCCCACCAGTCCGGCCCATGGCTAATAGGCCGGACGCCCGAGGACCCCTTAGTCCAGGACTCCCTCAGCGACCAAGGCGGTGCAAACGGACGCGGACGCCGCGGCCAAGGCCCAAGTCGACGCTGCGGCGAAGAAGCAGGTCGAGGACGCATCGCGTCGCGGAACCCCGCTGCTCGTCACCCCCCTACGCTCTGTGCCACTAGCGCCAGAGTTCTCAACGCCGGCTGGGGGAGCCGGCGGTGAGCAGCAGATCAGGGAGAGGAAAGGCAACGACGCCGTCCTGCCGGAGATGGAGGCGCCTCAACAGCACACAGGACAGCCAACCGGCTGCTCTGTCGGGGCCGTCAGCTGGAGGCAAATTGGTGGTGGGGTCGGTCCCCACGACCCGCACTCCAGTGCACCGCCGCATGGAGAAAGCGGCGTCGGCGCCGAGGCCGGTGGAGGTTGGGAGCGCCAGCTCGTCAGCTCCAGAAGCCGAAGCCACCAGTGCTGCGCCGACGGAGTGGGTGCACAGAGGCGAGAACGAGTGCCTTGATCAAGGCGGCACAAGATGTCCAGGCCGATATCAAGGCCGAAGGCGCCGCCCTCTCGCAGTGCATGAAGGCGTTTGCGAAGACGCGGGCCACCGTTCGGGTACACAACTCGCCTCTTGTTTCTGGTTCCTGTAATCTTCGGTGGGGGCACGCCAGCGCACCCACTGGGTGTAGTCCCCAAGTTCTGGGCCGGCTGCTGAGCAGGCGGCCTGGAACTTCATAGCGGGTTCTGAGCTCTGGCTCACTTTTCTTCCTGTTGCTTCGTTGCAGGATTACCGCAACATCCGCGCAGCTTCCTTTAATGCTAACGTCCGGGAGCTGGACCGACGGACCACCGACTTGACGGAGAGCCGGAGTAAGCACTCCATCTTCTTTTTTCCGCGGGGGCGCGTCAGCACACCCGCGGGCTATAGTCCCCGAGATGCGAGCCGACTGCTGAGCAGTCGGGTCGGATCTTCTGGCAATTACTTTTCTTCTTTCTTAATTATTGACATCGTTTCTTTCTTGCCCTTTTAGGAACCAATGCCGTCTTGCAGCAGCAACTGGGCGAAGCCAACACCGCACTGCGTGCCAAGGAGGACGAGTGCAACAAGCTGGCCCAGGAGCGCGACCGCCTAGCCAAGGAGCTGAAGGACCAGGTGGAGCTTCACAAGACGGCCCTGAAGCAGGCGGAGGACAACGAGGCCAGGCTCCTGGATGAATTTGAAACCGAACGCTCCGGCTGGGCTGAGATGGAGGTGGCGCTGACTGCCTGCTATGGCAAGATTGAAGACATAGTCGACGGTGAGCTTCCTTCTCTTCTCTCAACTGCCGGCTATCGAGCAAGCCGGCTTCTAGCTTCTGACTCTTTGTTCGTTTGTGCATATTTCTTCCCCGGCAACTCCCTCGTCGCCAACCAGGCCATTGAGGCTCGCTGTGAGGAGTGAAGGGCGGAAGCCGTGCAGATTGCCGACGACGCCCCTCGGACCCTTGGCGAACAGCTCCTCAGTATACAGGCCCTTCTCCAGCCGGCTCATAGGATGCTCCGCCGGCTGCAGCGTGCTGGGGCTCAGGCGATCTCCACCCTCTGGCCAGACAGGCAAGCCCCACGCACCCCCAGTCGGACTGCCGACTGGTTGGAAGTAGCTGTCGGCCGTCTTGAGGCATGGAAGGGCTCCTCGGCGCGAGTGGGAGCGAAGCAGGCCTTGGAGTTTGCCAAGGCGTGGTATCCTGGGCTGGATCTAGCCCAGTTGACCACGTTTCGGCAAGAAGCCGGTGCTGAGTTGGTGGCGGTGGAGCGTGATCTCCAAATTCACACGTCGGCAATCGCCAAGTACACCAACACCGGTGTCTTCGTCCCTGAGCTGAACGAGAATGGCGTGGAGGCGCCGCCTAAATGGTTCGGACTGAACCCGGACGACGGCGAAGACTCGGCAGAGGACATCGCCTCCAGCGACGAAGGGGAAGACGAGGAAGATGAGGATGATGAAGATGGCGCGCCGGAGGTCGGAGCGGATGGCCAGCCTCAGCTTGACCGTGCCTCCAGCAACGAGCGACGTGCAGGCACGCCGACTTTCGCTGAAGGCGACCAAGTCGAGACTCGCCAGCAGACCACTCCACCAGCCGGCGCCCCCGACTCCACCAACCTGTCGAACTCACCTGCTGCACCCTTGGCCTAAGCCGCCAACTTATCGTAGCTTTTCCTGCTTAGTAACTGGCTCAACAAACTTTGTTAAATTTGCGCAATTCCACCCGCGGGGTATATTCAAACTATGTTGCATCTTGGCCAATGGCCTTTCGGTATGTAAATTATTTTCTGCACAAGCTGTGCTTCTGCCGAGTTCCTACTTCTCTTGCTTTTTGTTCCTTGGCTTTTCTCCTTTGCCGCCCTCCCATGGTTTCTTACTTGCCAGTCGGACAGCCGCTCTGCAGACTACGACTGGTCAAGTATTTCACCGTTTTTGGAGGACAAGTACTTTGGCCGACTGGAATGTCGCAAGTTAGGTAGGAAGCCGGCCGGTCGGCTGCTCAGCAGCCGGTCGGTGAGGCGAAGGGCCGGCCTGACCTATGTAGATGCTTTGATCCTTAGCCATTTTTGATGTGAGCCATGTTTCTTGCCTTTAACTCTTACCAAGCGAACAGCCGCTCTGCGAGCTGTGGCTTATGGCAAGAGAGGGCTTAGGTGCTTGCACATTACTTGTCAGACTGCAAGAAACACCGACACAGTGCAAGGCGGCAAGCCCCCCGGGCCGACTAGTCGAACCCGGTTTCAGGTGGAGGAATGAAATAACACATTCATAGGCATAACACTTATCATAGATAAAAAAGGGGTAACCCTCGAGTGCTCCTCGAGGGACCCGAAGTCTTCGTACTTAATACAAAAGGTAGCGTGGCACATACTGCATTAACTGTAAAATCTTCGAAGGAGATTTGCATTCCATGGGCGCTCTGTTTCCTTGCCGGAATCGTCCCTCTTGCGTGCCCTGGGCTTCTGGGCATCGATCAAGTAGTAGGAGTCGTTGCCCCGAGCTTTGCTGACGACGAAAGGGCCTTCCCAAGGGGCTGAGAGCTTGTGCTGGCCGGCTGTTTGCTGGATCAGCCGGAGCACAAGGTCTCCCTCTTGGAAGGATCTTGGCTTGACCTTCCGGCCGTGGTACCGGCGTAGACTCTGCTGGTAGATGGCGGACTGGCTTAGTGCCAACAGCCGGCCCTCTTCCAGCAGATCGACACCGTCTTCTCGCGTTTCCTTTGCCTCTGCCTCCATGTACATGGTGACGCGAGGCGAGTCGAGCTCGATGTTAGTTGGGATGACAACCTCGGCACCATATGCAACAAAGAAGGGTGTGAAGCCGGTTGACTTGTTCGGAGTGGTGCGCAGACTCCAGAGGACGGCCGACAGCTCATCCAGCTAGCAGCCGGCCGAACGCTCTAGAGGCTCGACCAGTCAGGGCTTGATTCCGGACAAAATGAGGCCGTTTGCTCGCTCCACTTGGCCGTTTGACTGTGGGTGGGCAACAGACGCTAAGTCCAGTCGGATGCCCTGTGTTGCATAGAAACGGGCCAAGGCGCCTTTGGCAAAATTTGTGCCATTGTCGGTGATGATGCTGTGTGGTACGCCGTACCGAGTGGTGATGTCTGCAATGAAAGTCACAGCAGTCGGACCATTGAACTTCTTGATTGGCTTTGCCTCTATCCACTTGGTGAATTTGTCCACGGCAACAAGCAGATGAGTCATGCCGCCGCGTGCTGTCTTGAACGGTCCCACCATGTCCAGTCCCCAGACGGCAAAAGGCCAGGCAAGGGGAATGGTCTTGAGTGCAGAAGCCGGCAGATGTTGCTTGGAGCTGAACTTCTGGCACCCTTTGCATTTCTTGACCAAGTCTTTGGCGTCTTCTAGAGCAGTCGGCCAGAAGAAACCATGGCAAAAAGCCTTGGCCACAAGTGATCTTGAGGCCATGTGGTGGCCACACTCGCCTTGGTGGATATCTTTGAGGATTACTTGGCCCTTCTCCGGCTCTACGCAATGCTGGTAAACACTAGTGACGCTGCGCCTTACGAGTTCTCTGTTGACGATGGTGTATGCTGCTGCCCGATGTTGCACCTGTCGGGCCGAGACCTCATCGGCTGGTAGCTCTTTGTTCACCAGAAAATTGAGGATAGGCTGGGCCCATACTGGTGCTGTGATTTCTTCCACTATCAGTACTGCAACTTGTATTGGGGTGGCTGGGTTGAGAGGTGGTAGGGTGGAGTCGGCCACTGCTTGCTGCGCTGTTGAAATCCCCGAGCCGCTTGCTGAAGTCCCTGGGCCGACTGCTGCAGTCCCCGGGCCGGGATCCGAAGTCCCCGGGCCAGGTGCGACTGCTGCAGTCCCCGAGCCACCTGCCGAAGTCCCCAAGCCGACTACTGCAGCCTTTGAGTCGGATCCGACTGTTTCAGGAGCAACCGACACGAAGATAGAGCCTGATTCTGGAGAAGGCTTGATCGACGGCTTGCGAAGGCACTGGAGGGAGACGCCGGCTGGTATTGCTTGATGGGTGGAGCCGATTCATGCCAGGGTGTCGGCTGGCTCGTTGTCGTTTCGTGGCACGTGGAGGAACTCGCACCCTTCAAAATATCCGCTGAGTTGCTGGACGAGGAAGCGGTAGCTTGCCATGTTTGCATCCTTGGCGTCCCAATCGCCAGAGGACTGCTGGACCACCAAGTCGGAGTCACCGAAGCACAGAATCCGGCGAATGCCGAGTTCCTTGGCAAGCCGGAGTCCGTGTACTAGTGCCTCGTACTCGGCTACATTGTTGGAGGCGGCAAAATGGATTTGCAGTGTGTATCTGAGCTTGTCGCCTTTGGGAGAGGTGAGGACGATGCCGGCTCCCAAACCGGCGCGCATCTTCGAACCATCAAAGTGCATCCGCCAATGAGTGGAGTCCGGCGCTGGCGGCAAGTACTAGGTCTCGGCCCAGTCGACGAGGAAGTCGGCCAGCGCTTGGGACTTGATGGTGGTGCGAGGCTGGTAGAAGATGGTGTGGGGAGCCAACTCTATGGCCCATTTGGCCACTCGGCCTGAAGCATCCCAGCCGCCTAGGATCTCAGCAAGCGGAGCTGTGCAAACGACTATGATCGGGTGCTCTTGAAAGTATGGATTCAGTTTCTTGGCGGTGAAATGCATGCCATAGCACATCTTCTAGTAGTGGGGGTAGTTTTGCTTGGAAGCCGACAGTACTTCACTCAGATAATATACCGGTCTCTGGACTGGCAAAACCTTGCCGTCTTCCTTGCGTTCTACCACAATGACTGTGCTGACCACCCAGCTGGTGGCGGCTATATATAGGAGCATGGGCTCCTTAGCAGGTGGCGCGGCCAGAACAGGCAGCGTGGTCAACATCTTCTTGAGCTGGAGAAAAGCCTCATCCGCCTTGTCATTCCACTCGAAGTGAGTGGGTTTCTTGAGGAGCTGGTACAGGGGAAGTGCCTTTTCGCCTAGCCGACCGATGAACCGGCTGATGGATGCCAAGCAGCCGGTGAACTTTTGGACGTCTCTCAGTCGGGTAGGCTTCTCCATCCTCTCGAAGGCCTTGATCTACACAGGGTTGCACTCGATGCCATGTTCAGAGACCAGGAAGCCGAGGAGCTGGCCGGCTGGTACTCCGAACACACACTTCTCTGGGTTGAGCTTGCTCTGAAATCGGCGTAGATTTTCAAAAGTCTCTTTGAGATCTTCTAGGAGGGTCCCTCGCTTCTCCGTCTTCACCACAACATCGTCCACATAGACGTGGGCGTTTCTGCCGAGCTGCTTGAGAAGGCACTTCTGTATGCAACGCTGAAATGTGGCGCCGGCATTCCTCAAGCCGAACGTCATCGTCAGGTAGCTGAAGGCTCCGAACGGCGTGATGAAAGAGGTCTTCAGCCTATCAGCTGGGTTCAACTTGATCTGGTGGTATCCTGAATATGCATCCAAAAACCTCAACAGCTCGCATCCGGCTGTGGAGTCTATCACTTGATCAATTCTTGGCAAGGCAAACAGATCTTTGGGCCAAGCTTTGTTGAGGCTGGTATAATCAACACACATGCGCCACTTGTTGTTGTCTTCAATACAAGGACTGGGTTGGCAAGCCAATCTGGATAGAATACTTTCATAATGAAGCCGGCTGCTAGGAGCCGGGCTATCTCTTCACCAACAATCCTTTTCTTCTCTTCTGACAGGCGGCGAATGGGCTGCTTGACCGGTTTGGCGTCAGGTCGAATGTGTAGCTTGTGCTCGGCGAGATCCGTCGGAACACCTGACATGTCTTTGGGAGACCATGCAAAGATGTCCCGATTCTCACGGAGGAAATCGACGAGATCGCTTTCCTATTTGCTGTCAAGGTTTGCACCTATGACAACATACCTTTCCGGGTGCTGTGGGTCCAATGGTATCTTCTTTTTCTCATTGGCCGGCTTGAAGGAACCTTCAACTTCCGACTCCTTGGGATCAGGGGACATGTCCGGCTTCTTGCCGGCCATGGCCAGAACTCGGTCAAGGAGCCGCTTCTCGGCAGCGATCACAAGGGACTCGGCCAGCCGACTGCTAGCGGCTGCACATGCGGATGACTTCTCGTAATCTCCGGAGACGGTAATAAATCCTTTGGTGCTTTGCATCTTCATCTTGAGGTAAGCATAGTGCGGTACCGCCATGAACTTGGCCAAGGCAGGTCGGCCAAGCAGAGCATGGTAGGGGCTCTCAAGGTCAACTACTTCAAACCAGACGGACTCTCGGCGGAAATGTTCTTTGTCCCCAAAGAGGACATCTATCTTGATCTTGCCAATTGGTGAGTGAGATAGGCCAGGAACAATGCCATGGAAGACTGTCCAACTGGGCAGGAGGTGCTTTGGCTTGATGTTCAACTTCTCCATGGTGTCACGGTACAAGATGTTGATGCTGCTACCGCCGTCTATCAGAACTCATGAGAAGTGAGTTGCTTGCCTCTCTGTAGCAAGGTGGCATCCAATACCAGGGCGTAGGAACCCAGGGTAGGAATCACCTCTGGGTGGTCAGCTCGGCTCCAGCTAATTGGCTTTTTGGACCAGTGCATGAACTCTGGGGCTTCAGTAGCTACGGCATTCACCTCTCGGGATTGTTGGCGCCGGCTGCGCCTGTCATCGGCCACACTGGTGAAGATGACATAAGCTCCTTGCTCTTCTGGGTACTCGTCTTGGATGGTGGCTACTAGCCGGGCCGCCTGCTGCTGCGGAGGAGGAGGCGGCGGCTGGCCTGCAGGCGGCGGTGGTAGCCACCCTTCGCCCTTGGATATTCGGGTGAGCCAGTGACACTTCCGAGTGGTGTGGTTGGATGGCTTCGCACCGTTGTGAAACTTGCAGGGCACATCAACGGTCTGCTTGTAGGAGAAAGCGGGCAACCAATTTGGCTTGCCGCCTCTCTGACGTTTGGGAGCAGGCTGCCCCTCCGGCTGCTGGTCTTCGACTGTTGCCACCTGCCGGCTGGTAGAAGCCGGCTCTGGCGCCTTGCGCTTGTTGTTGTTTGGGTGCTGCCGCCGACTGGTGTCGCTAGCCGGAGTCCGAGGAGCCCGAGGAGCCACTTTGCCGGATGCATCAACTTGAATCTCCGTCTTCATGGAGGAGTCAGCCGTGGCGTACTTGTCTGCTATGATCAGCAGTTCGTCGAGGGTTGCCGGCTCGTCGCAGAGAAGTCGGTGCTTGAGTAGGGTGCCTTCTCTGCACCCGGCTGTGAAATACTCGATGGCCTGCACCTTGTGCACACCCTCGCAAGAGTTGCGCAGCTCGGCCCAGCGCGTGAGGTTGTCGCGAGTCGACTCGATGGGGCCTTGGACGCACAAAGAGAGCTGGCGGGGCTTGGGCGGCTGCTTGTACGTGCTGGTGAAGTTGCGGATGAAGGCCTCCGTGAAATCTAACCAACTGTTGATGTAGCGGGGCTTCAGGCTGTTCAGCCATGTCCTGGCTATGCCCTGGAGCATGAGCGGAACGTACTTCACGGCAACGCGCTTGTTGCCGTTCGCTATGCTGACGGCCGTTGAGTGGTCGACCAGCCAGTATTCCGGCTTCACAGAGCCGGTGTATTTGGGCGTGTCTCTTGGGAGCGTGAACCCTCTGGGGAAGGGCTTGTCGCGGATGCGGGGGTCAAAACAAGGCGGGCCCAGCGCGTCTTGTTCTTCTAGCGCCAAGGATCGATTGATGCGATCGATCCGGTGGCGGGCATAATTTTCTCCGATTCCTTCTCGGGGGCCAAGCTGGCCGCCGAGACTCGGGTGATCAACAGGCGGCAGGGAGACGCGCCTTTCTCTGCGTGCAGGAGGCTGGTAGTCGCCTGGCCGTTCCACCGCTCGCGGGCGGCCGTCTTGGTCGCGCTTGATGGAGATGTGCGTCCGGCTGCGGTTTGCAGCTGGCTCCTTGTCTCGGCGTCCGCGGGCGCCGCCAGTCGGCGTCCGGGATGTCGCGCCGTGCTCTCGGCGAGGAGGCGCGTCGTCGTTCTGGCGGTTGGGCTCTTTGGTGTGGCAGCCGGCACCTTGCTGCTCGGCGGCCGCGTCAATGAGCCGCTGGATGCGCATCGTCATCTGGCGACACTCATCGCCCTTGAAGTTGTCCAGCTCGTCTGCCGCCGCCTGAGCGGCTCATATGTTCTCCATGGGCGTAGCGTACACAGGGCGGTTTGCCCCGAACAAGTCGGCAATGGCCGCGCCGTGTTGCCGGACCGTGCCAATCCGGCTAGGCCCGCCAGGAGCCGGCGTAGCGCCAACAGCGCGGTCCATCTCGCGCTGATAAGCCTCTGAGAGGCGTCTCATGATGGCCAGCTTCTTGGCGCTATTGAGGAGCGCCTTGCGATGCGCTTCCAGCGCCTCGCCTTCAGCATCTTCAGGAATGGGCGCGGCCAAGTGCCGCATAGCCGCCTGCAGCGGATCCAGGCCGTCACCGCCAGAATGCTCGCCATGGCTAATAACAAGCACTTCCGTGACGGTACTGCCGCTGCTGTCCGCGTGAGGGGGCGGATCGTCGATGACCACCACGTTGGTGGGGAACGCGTCGAGGGAGGCCGTGTCGGAGTCGACAAGCATCGGATCGGTGGAGCCGACCGACTCCAAATCGACGGCCGGCTCGTCGACGACGTGGAGCTGGTCGAGGAGGCTGACGAGGCGGCTCTTGGGGCCGTCGGTGCCTGTGTCGGACGCAGGCTCGTCGGAGAGGCGGATCTCGCCCACAAGGTCGGCGAGGCAGCTTGCCGCGCAGGCGACCTCCGAGCCATGCAGCACATTGGCGCAAACGCCGTCTGGCGTGCCCGGCTGGCTGCGCTCGCTAGGAAGGAAGATGGTTCCCATCCAGAACAGATCTCTGGACGATGGTGCACCTAGCCCCACGGTGGGCGCCAAATGTCGGGGTTATGGTGCGACATATGCCAACGGGTGGCTTATCATGGTGGGGGATAGTAAGACGTCGCCGGTGCCAGGAAACGGGATGAGGCGTAGACATGTACGCCAGCGAACTTTACCCAGGTTCGGGGCTCTCCTAGGAGATAACACCCCTAGTCCCGCTCTGCAGGGTCTCCGCATGATCACTATCTCAACAAGTGGCTACAAGTTGCTCCTTGAGCTGTTTGCTAGCGGAGGAAGAAGGGCAAGGCTAGCTCTCTCCTCTCTCTATGTGTGGTGGTGTAATCTAAAGATCTGAACCCTTTGCATGGGTGCCCTGGGGGTTTATATAGGCCTACCCCCCAAGGGTACAATGGTAATCCGGCTGGGCGTAGGGCCCAGCTGTCGGTGTCTCTAGTCACCGTCTTCTCCGTGGGCTACTGGGGCCCGCCGCTTAGTAGGTCCCGCCGGCTGCCGGGTCCTCAGCCGACAGGTGGGGCCCATCGCCCATGGGGCCCATCCGCCGCTCTTCACTGTAGTATCGCCTCTGATGACGAAGGCTTGATCGGGGGAGCGTGGCTACAGTGCCGCCGCCTGGCGGGCATTCACTGTAGTCACGCCCCGTCTTATCTGGTTGATGGCGCACCGATTTTGAGGGAAGCTCGTGGCCGACTGGTGGGAGCCGGCCTCCTTTGGGGCCGACTGATTAGGGCCGGCCGCCTTCTAGCGACCCACAGACAGGTAGGGCCTACCGCATGTACGCCGTACCATCAGCTCGTTGTAGAGGCATGGCCGTCTCTGCCATGATGATGTCACGGGTTGCGTGGCTACAGTGTCGTGCCGGGCGGGAGGTGACAGCCCGATAGGCCGTACCGTAGCCACGCTCCACCCAGGATTCGGGGGTGGCAGGGTGTACCATGGACACACCCCGTCTAGTCGTCTTAATGGGGTGCAAACTTTGAGGAGGCCCGTGGCTGGCTGCTAGGAGTCGAACTCTATGGCGGCCGCCTGTTAGGAGTCGGCTTGTTAAGAGGCCGCCTTCTGAGTCCTGCCGCCTTCCGGCAGCCGGCCGTGAGGACCAGCCGGCGGTGAGAAGGCGGCGTCTTGGTCGTTGAGTCTTGAGGGGTGCAGCTGGCCCCAATGTCTTGAAATGCCATGGGGGGCAGATGAGGCTACCCATGGCCAATAACTCCGACAGCATTAGCCCCCAAGTGCCAAGTTCTATTGCTTGCAAAAGGCTTGGGACTTATATTCCTATACCCGGATATGAATGTGATTGCAAATCTGTTCTTGTATAGAACGCCACTGCTCAACTTCAATCTCAACTGGATGATGCCAAGACCCGGCTGAAGAATCAAGAATCTGAGATCCGGAAAGCCGATTCAAAATTACAATTTAGCGTGGCTGAAACGAAGAAGCTGAAGACCGATTTTGAGGCTGAAAGAAACGCCTGGGCTGAAGAGAAAACTGCTTTGAAGCAGCGGGCTGAAAAGGCGGAGGCGGCTCTTCAAGAGGTGACAGCTGAGCTGACCGATTTAAAACACCGTGTATCCGAGATGGTTTCAGCTATCTTTGGTAAGCCGCCTCGCCAACATCAAAATTGAATCTCTTCTTTTTATATCATGAACCGCCGCTGATACTCGACAATTGTTATACATGTGCAAGGAGCAGCAATCTTAGTCAAGATATGCTGGTGAAACTTAAAGCCGTATATACGCTTGTTGAACAGCTATATACCGGAACTCAGCGCACGCTAGCCACGATTTCTCCAACAAATCAGGGGCCCAATCTGCTGAGTGACGTCTTGAAAAAATTGTCAATTCTGCCTACAAGGATTCAAGAGATAAAACTGTCATGTGCAAGAGTCGGTGCCGTGACGGCCTTGAGCCGTGCTAAGGCATGGTTACCAGAACTAGACCCGGCTGAGATAGCTACTGGGTATCCAAGCTTGAAGGAAGATGACACTTCTTTTGGCAAGAAAGACTTTGCTACCTGTGTTAAAGAGATACGCCCTCTGGCGACTCTGATTGCTGACGAAACAACTCTCTCCAAATATCAGCCGGCTTATGATGCAGGAAACCAGAAGATGCCCACGCCGGCTTATAAAGTGATGGATCTGATTCCCCCAATCCGTAAGCATACTT
The DNA here is from genome assembly GCF_018294505.1 of Triticum aestivum. NCBI lineage: Eukaryota > Viridiplantae > Streptophyta > Magnoliopsida > Poales > Poaceae > Triticum > Triticum aestivum. The sequence goes on from NC_057808.1 coordinate 468,424,465, forward strand.
TCGCCCCTGAAGTTGATCTGTCCGACCTTATAGATGAGGAAGCTGAATTCCAAGCTTTGCGTGGCATTGACTGGTCATCACCCAACTTCCAGACGGCGGAGGACGAAGAACCAGAGAAGGAAGATCCAGAAGCTTCAAGTCGTCAAGACCAAGAACATTGAGCTACTAGGCGGTTCAAATATTTGAACTTATGAAAACATTTGATCTTTTTGGCTCACTAAGTCATGTAATAGACTAGTGAAACTTTGATCTATCGTGCCATCGTGCACGTTTTTGTTTTGCGCAACACTGTTTGATCCACCACTTGAAAGCTATCACTTTATGCTTATGATGACGTTGATTTATGCAGATGAGATGTAGTATTATCCTGCACACAAACAGATTACAAGTGCCCTGGCGGTTTACCGCCGGACGGGTCATAACACCCTATATAGAACCACTGGTGACTAAATAGTTCATAACCAGGGCCGGTTTAATCATAACCATATATGATTTATAAAAATATCATACCTGTGATACTTGATCATATTGTCGGCTTATCATACCACTGCAGTAAGGGTTCCAACCCAAAGATTGAAAGCACATCACCATATTTTAATGGACTCATGCTATAAGCTTACAATGCCGTAAATAAGGGGTAACATCCCAAACTTTAGAGCCATAACTCTAGACATAAGATTATTATTTTCTGGCGATTTAAAGTCCACCATCCTGGCGGGTTATAAAAACCCAAATATACTCAGATATGAGATATAGACAAGGCTGCTTGGCCCAACTTGCGAAAACCATATAGAAAGAGAAAATGAAAGAAATCCAAGATGGAAAGGAAATCCAAAAAATACAAGGCTTTTATAGGCCGCCAAGCCAAAATTTTCTTCTTCAATGAAACTGACATGATAGCCGCTGGAGTATCCGCGCTTTCTTTAAGCCGGCTCTCACATGACCCAGTCGACATTTTAACCTGGATAAGTTCAGGATCTTTAAAAGATTGACATAAAGAGAGTACGGCGGGGTCAGAGTAGCATCGTGCAAAACAGGCCGGTTTAACCAAGTTTCAAAGAAGGCTGCTTATCAGCCTGAGCTTCTCCTTGCGTTCTGTAATCCGGCTCTTTCATGACCCAGTCAATGTCTTAATCTTAACAAGTTCAGGGTCTCTTTATAAGGGATTGACTTGTTAAGGATAGGGCGGGTCATCCAGGATTACCTGGTCGAAGAGTATCTTGGATACAGGCTGGATAACCCGGATTTTTGGTGAATACACCTGTCATCCATGCCAATCAAGAGGGTATTTTCAGCTGTGTTCTTTGAACAGGAAGCCCCCAAGTGATATACTTCTGAGCTGCTCAGCGGGTACCTATGTTTGAGCTATGCTGTGCATCCAACTCTCTTTGGTCTCTGTAACTTGGGTAGCAAGCCCCCAAGTGTTTTTGTAAGCATGGCGTATAAGCCGGATCAAAGGGTAACACTACTAGAAAAAGGCTTACTAGTGGCGCACCAGTTTTGCGTACTAATGGCGCACTACTGGTGCGCCACAAGCATCACGCCACTAGTAATTTTTACTAATGGCGCACCGCTGGTGCGCCATTAGTATCTGTTACTCTAATGGCGCACCGGGCCGTGCGCCATTAGTATAGGCCACGGTGCGCCATTAGTATGCCTCCCAGGGGGTCATATATACCCATGTGCTTTGCCATACTATTGGCGCACTGCAGTGTGATGCGCCATTAGTATCCTTCGGCATACTAATGGCGCACTGCTGGGTGATGCGCCATTAGTACCCTCTGGCATACTAATGGCGCACTGCTCTGGGATGCGCCATTAGTATCCTTTGGCATACTAATGGCGCACGTTGGCGTGATGCGCCATTAGTATGTATATTAGGGATTATTATTTTTTTTCTTTTCTGATTTTTGCACAGATTACAAAATATATTATTGGACAGAAAATAAGCAGCAGGACACAGCAACAGCAGATTCGTCGAATACAATAGAATATTAGTCTCCGAATACAATTCATCATATTAGCCTCCGAATTCAAAAGACCGAACGAAGATAGAACATTACAAGTCTCGAGACCGCGAGTAGCGAGTATGTCTTCACATTACAAGTCGATATCGATCATCTAAACTACCATCACATAGAAGAGAGATGCAGTCATCACGATGAGCATCATCGCGATGAAACTGGTCTTCATCCGGTTCCTCCAACGCTCCCTCCTCTCTCCCGCTAGATAGCGCGCGTATCTAGATTCCGCCTCCGCCCTAGTGGTGTACCCTTTGTAACTGTTACCGCTGAAACGGTGAACCTGTCTCCGACACTCCTCCCAGTCGTCGTAGACTCCGGGAACCTTACCCTTGTACACGACATACGACGGCATCTCTATGCACTAGGCAAACAACAGACAATACATAAGCAATATATAAGTATGCAACAAAAGGATCGGAAGAGAAAAGCAAGACATCCATAGCACGATTCATGGTCCTACTAACAAATAGCATCGATTACATCTAAGTTGAACGACTGTCCAAACCAAAGAGACATACAAGTTCACTACAGTTTAATTACAACATGAGCTAATGAATGTTTCAGAACTACACATAGCATCACAACTTTCGACTCGACTCATGGGACCGGAGCATGGATGAAGCCGCCGTCTGTCGTGATGGTCATGAAGTCGCGGGTGTTGTCAGCCTGCATTTGTAGTGTTGTGTCTATCTCGCTGTTGGATGGTTGAAATTTGAGGTAGAACTGCCCCGAGGTACGAAGGACATCTTGATGGATGATTTCTGCAAACTCCGACTGGATGCGAAAGAATTCTTGTCGGATGTCCGCGTCCTGGATTGCCCCCAAGCTTGCAGCCCAATCTTTGAGATTATTTGGTAGGAGAAGGTGATTATGGTCCCGCACGATCGCTCGCATGTGATGGAGGGCGTAGTAGGCATCCTTCTGACCGCCAGGCAGCTGCTTGACGCAGGGGAACGTCGTATTGTGGGTGAACACGTGCCTGCCGTACCTACGAACTGGCCTCTTAAAGGTGCCTCCAGATGCGGCGTAGCCGGGGAGAGCATCATCAAGAACTTTCTTGATATTTGTGTAGTCTATCTTGGAGTCACGGTCCGGGTCAAGATACGTGGCCATGGAATATTTCGGGCTTAAGAGGATGAGTGTGCAATGTGTGTCACTGCACAGAACACGGAATGTTAGAAAAAAAGAACGATCGAAATCTAAGAAATCATATGTTACGGGGCGGTTAGGAGATGACTTACTCGGGAAAGTAAGGCACGAGGAAGTTATCCTTATCTGGGTTTGCCAGAATGACGCCTTCGAGGTGTGAACTCGCGACTTGCCGGTCCCCAGCGTTGCCCAAGATCTTGGCACGCGTGTAGAAGGGGTCGACTATCACAATGTCCGGGGTCTTGTCTCTAATGATCCGCATCTCCATACTCAGCGAAAACAGCCGAACGAAGGTGTAGTGCAGCGGATGAAGGTTAAGCATAGCAAAGATGTCATCAAATCGCAGGACGATCGTACCCCCGACGGCGCTATCCACAAAGCCCTTGCCCTCTGGCACCTTGGCCACGAAAACCGGGTATGCCACATCATTCTCTCTGAGACGCCGCTTCTCCAAAGAAAGAACACTGTCATGCAGACTCCGCATAGCACCGGTTGCAGCATTGAGCATATTTGCCGGTAGCATCGGCCTACCCGCCACATGCACCCTCCTCGAGATATCCTTAGGTGAAGGTGGTCCGTCCTGAGCACGGATCGTACTCGGTGCCGGTTGGCTCGCACTGGCGCCCTTGTTAGTCTTTCGTTTCCGTCCCTTCTTCTTGATCTGCTGTAATGGGATCGAGTTCTGCTCACAGACCGCCTTCTTGAGCGTGTTGGGGCTGATAATATTTGGCACCTCAGCTATCTGAGGCTCGGTGAAGGCGGCAGCTGGAGGCGTCTCCTGAGAACTGAACGCCAGACGACGCCTGTTGCAATTGGGTTTCTCCGCTGTACCAGCTAGATCGCGGTCGTCTTTTTGAGGGTTGGGTTCTTGAGAAGGAGGCCCGCAGAACTCGTCACCGTACCCATGCTCAGCAAAGTACTTATCGACGTTGGTAAATGTACCGTCGTCGTTGTCGTCGTCGTCCGGATCCTGTGCCATATGCATGTTCAGATCCTGTGCCATAGGGATGTCCGGCAGGTCCGGTAGCGTTGCGGCGTTCTTGCCATGGCTTGGCGCTGGCACGACTGGCGGTCTTGTCTGTGGGGTGGTGTCCCCCGCCCCCAAACGAATCTGGCTCTTCGGCCAAAGCAGGGGCCAGCTTACACAGGCGCTGAGGGTCATCACATCATCTTCGTCGGCCCCAGCGGGTCGAATCGGAGGTAACAACTCGTCGCAGCCTGGCAGTACCCGAACCAGTTCAACCCTATAGAAGGTGGGTGGCATCGGATTACCGTGGAACACGCGGTTGCCCGGTTGAACGATTCTGCCCTTGGCGACATCGACCAACTCGCCGCCCACGAAGTGTAGGAGAGTGCAACGAACATCGGTGGCGCCCTGCGAAAACATGTAGGGCGTCAGGGATGCCCAGTCAAAGGCAAGGAGATGAAGTCATCGGCCGAGAGGCTTAGTTACCGTGACGCCGTCGAGCTCGGCTAATGTCGAGGCACCGCCAACGGCGGGCGTGCGCGTGCAACTGACGGAGGGGCCACTTGCTGGCGAGGTGCCGGCCGGCGTACACCCCGGTGCATTAAGCTCCAATGCCCGTGCCGGCGCCGGAGACACGAATACCGCCTCCGCCGGAGACACCAATGGCGCCGCCTGCGCGTTGTGCGAGTTGCTGGCCGTGAAGCTGGGAACCGGGGGAGGCCCCTGTTGGCCGCCCGCAATCCACGTCGTCAGCCCCTGAATCAAGGTAGGCACAATGGCGGTGAGCGTCGTTCCCAGTTGTTGTTGCACTTGCTCTTGGACAATCTCCGGAATCCGCGCCACTTGTGCCTTGAGTTCTTGAACCTCGCGCGACTGGCTTTCCAAGATGGTCTTTTTCTCCTTTCGCCCACCAGCGGTATAGTATGACGACCATTTTGTGGACAAGCCTTTGCCGGCCACACGACCAGCTGACGACGGCTTACTGAGCTTATCCTTGTTTTTCATTACGTTCAACGCCCTATTTAAAGGGGTGTCTATTTCCGCGCCGCTCCTCGTACGCGGGCGTCTTCGGGGTTCGGTTTCACCATCGAACAGATCCTTGCGTTTCCTCCACGGGTCATCGTCGCGAAGCCACCTTCGATGTCCCATGAACACGGTTTTCGAAGACCCGGGATCTCTATCTAGCTCGCGATACGTTGTGTCATCCATGCACCTGACACATCCAGAAAATCCGTGGACCACCTGCCCCGCGAGATATCCGAAACCGAGATAGTCGTGCACCGTCGTGAGCAGTGCGGCTCTCATAGGGAAATATTCTTTCTCTGCGGCGTCCCACGTATTGGCTGGCGTTTTCCACAGCGTGTCTAGCTCCTCTTCCAGCAGCCCCAGATACAGATTGATGTCGTTCCCTGGTTGTTTCGGCCCTTCAAATAGCATACTCATGTGAATGTACTTCCTCTTCATGCACAACCAGGGGGGAAGGTTGTACATCCACACAAACACAGGCCAGGTGCTATGTGTGCTTCTCTGGCTGCCAAACGGATTGACTCCATCGGTGCTCGCGCCCAGCACGATGTTCCTTGGATCGTTAAATTCAGGGTGTTCGAAGTTCAACGCTTGCCACTGGCTCCCATCCTTAGGGTGACTCAGCATCTTGTCTTTTTTATTTATCTCCGGATCATTTGCGTCATCTTCTCGCTTCTTCTCCTCCCTATCCGCGTGCCAACGCAGGAGCTTTGCTACCTTAGGGTCCGCGAAATACCGCTGCAGACGAGGAGTGATCGGAAAGTACCACACCACTTTTCGAGGAGCTTTCTTCCTCTTCTTGTATCGAGTGACGCCGCACACCGGACATATGGTAGACTCAGTGTGCTCGTCCCGATAAATGATGCAATTGTTCATGCACACATGGTATTTCACGTGCGGTAAATCCAGAGGACACACGATTTTCTTCGCCTCCTCGAAACTGGTCGGGCACTTGTTCCCCTTGGGAAGACGTTCGTGCCAGAATGACATGTTCTCGTCGAAGCATGCGTCGGTCATTTTCTGCTTTACCTTCATCTCCAGAGCCATGAGCGTTACTTTCAGGCGGGTATCCTCGGGCCTGCATCCTTCATACAATGGAGTAACCGCGTCTATCTCCAGTTGATCCAGCTTGGCTTTCTCTCGGGCGGCAGCTCTTGCGTTATCCGTCTGCTTGAGAAGCAGCTCTTGAATATGAGGGTCCTGCACCCAGCCCATCGATGGTCCATCGTCATCTGCTCCGCCGGCATCTTCATCTTCATGATCATGCCCTTCGTCTGCTCCCGCATCTTCCTCATCATCATGTCCGGCATCTTCTACATGATGACTGTGTACAGCATCACCGTCGTGATCATGTCCTGGAGATTCTTCGTCTTCCCGCCCCCCCCCCCCCCGAGCCGCGGTGGTTGTCTTGCTGCCCATCCTCATTTCTTGCCTGACCCCCATGGACGACTTCATAGTCATCTTCATCACCTTGCCACCGATAGCCATCCATGAAACCACGCAAGAGCAGGTGGTCCCGCACCTGCCCGGAATCCGGGTCCGCAATAAGGCTCTTCAGCTTGCATCTTCGACACGGACATCTTATCTCCGTCTCGTTCTTTTCAAGCATCTCGGCCTTCGCAGAGCTCAAAAACCTATTCACGATGCCTTCGGTCATCGTGCGGACCATGGTCACCTGCGGGGTAGAGCAAAACGATATTTTAGAACCAAGAAAAAATTTGGCATGACTTTCCCTAAAAATAGGACCAAAAAGAATGCATAGTGCCAAAATTCTCGCCGAAACGGAAATGAATCAACATTCCGGCAAAATATTGGCAACTATCGCATTTCAAATACCGGTACCTGCAAACACAAACATATATGCAACACCACAAACATATGCAACACCACAAACATACATAGATCTAGCTACGACATAAAAAGTGCATGTGCGCATGTTGTTGGAGGGAGAACAACATAAAGATAGCTTCCCCCTTACTTACCTATCAAAAAAAGGGGCTTTAACCACGTAATTTGGATGAATTTATGGTGCAAATGAGGTGAGGAGGAGGAGGCAGCCGAGACAAGCTTGGAGGAGGGAGGAGAGAATGAAGTGGGGAAAGTGAGTGGGTAGGTGTGGCTGTCCAAAATATCTAGCTCGTCCCAGGTTACTAACGGCGCACCACCACACAATGCGCCATTAGTTACCCTGGTTACTAATGGCGCACCTGCTGGTGGTGCGCCATTAGTAGTTTTGCAAAAAACACTAATGGCGCACGGGGAGCAGTGCGCCATTACTAGCTTAAACTAGTAATGGCGCACTGCACCCGGTGCGCCATTAGTAGTTTTGCAAAAAAGTAAAAAATAAAAAAATATTTTAGTGGCGCACTATGTTGCTGGTGCGCCATTAGTATGTCTGGCAAAATAAAAAATAATAATATTTGTTACTAATGGCGCACCGTTTGTCTGGTGCGCCATTAGTGTCTTTCACACTAATGGCGCACCAGCACATGGTGCGCCATTGCTATATAGCAATGGCGCACCACATGTCTGGTGCGCCATTAGTGGCCATTCCATCTATAGCCCTTTTCCTAGTAGTGTAATCATAGCTTTGCTCAATAAGCCTGAAGCTCCCATATGATCATATGAAATATCAATAAAGACTAATTGTAAAATAGAAATGAAACGATAGAGGCCCTGCTTTGTCAGGGATGCCGGCTTTATTTTAATTATCATAATGTATACATTGTCAAAATATGTACATCAGAAGAGCCGATAGCTCAGGTATAATAAGGCTGAAGATGAGCAATATTCCACGGCCGGCGGGTTTCCTCCTCCGACATGCGTGAGTCCTTGTGGTCTCGAACATTGATAAGGTAGTATGACCCATTGTTCAAATTTTTGCTGACCACGAAGGGTCCTTCCCAAGGTGGAGATAGCTTGTGCATATAAGTTTGATCCTGGATAAGCCGGAGCACCAAGTCACCTTCTTGAAAGGTTATGGTTTTAACCCGGCGGCTGTGATAACGTTGCAGGTCTTGCTGATAAATCGCCGAACGAGCTGCCCTAAGGTCACGCTCTTCATCCAATAAGTCAAGTGCATCCTGACGTGCCTTTTCATTGCCAGCTTCAACATAAGCCGCCACATGAGGCGAATCGTGACGGATGTCACTGGGGAGAACCGCCTTTGCTCCGTAGACCATGAAGAAAGGCGTGTAACCCATAGATCTATTGGGGGTGGTATTAATGCTCCATAACATGGAAGGTAACTCCTCCACCCAACAACCCGGCGTCCTTTGTAAGGGAACCATAAGCCGGGGTTTGATGCCTCTCGGGATCTCTTGATTGGCTCACTCGGCTTGACCATTAGACTGGGGGTGAGCCACTGTGATACATCATGCCGGATATGCTCACGTTGACAAAATTCTTTCATAGCACCCTTGGATAGATTAGTGCCATTATCAGTTATGATACTGTGGGGAAAGCCAAAACGGAAAATCACCTTGTTGATGAATTGAACCGCCATCACCGTGTCACATTTACTGACCGGCTCTGCCTCAACCCACTTTGTAAATTTGTCTATCGCCACCAAGAGGTGTGTATTTTTATCTTTGGACCTTTTGAAAGGCCCAACCATATCAAGCCCCCAGACTGCAAACGGCCAAGTAATTGGAATCAACCTCAATTCTTGAGCCGGCACATGAGCTCATCGTGAAAATTTCTGACAACCATCACATTTACAGACCAGATCCTCAACATCAGCGTGAGCCGTTAGCCAATAAAACCCATGGCGAAACGCCTTAGCCACAAGAGACTTAGAGCGGCATGATGGCCACAATCTCCTTCATGAATCTCACGTAGAATCTCACGACCCTCCTCTAGAGAAACACAACATTGGAACGCCCCCGTAACACTGCAATGGTGCAACTCTCCATTGACAATTGTCATCGACTTAGACCGCCGGGTGATCTGCCTGGCTAAAGTTTCATCTTCAGGTAACTCACCACGGGTCATATAAGCCAAATAAGGAACTGTCCAATCAGGAATAGCATGAAGAGCCGCCACCAATTGTGCCTCCAAGTCAGGAATAGCGAGATCTTCCTCTGTAGGCAACTTGACTGAGGGGTTATACAGAATATCCAAGAAAGTGTTAGGTGGCACCGGCTTACGCTGAGATCCTAACCAGCTTAAAGCATCAGCCGCCTCCTTTTTCCTGTGATCAACATGTTCAATTTGATAACCCTTGAAGTGACCCACAATAGCGTCAACCTCTCGACGATAAGCCGCCATGAGTGGATCCTTAGAATCCCAAGTGCCAGAAACTTGCTGAGCTACCAGATCCGAATCGCCAAAGCACCTCACCTAGCTTAAATTCATCTCCTTAGCCATCCGAAGACCGTGGAGCAAGGCCTCATATTCAACTGCATTGTTAGTACAAGGGAACATCAACCGGAGAACATAAGAAAATTTATCACCTCGTGGGGAAGTCAATACAACTCCAGCACCCGAGCCTTCCAACTGCCTAGACCCATCAAAGTGAATAGTCCAATACGTGTTATCCGGCTTCTCCTCGGGCATCTGCAACTCTGTCCAATCATTGATGAAATCCACAAGTGCTTGAGATTTGATGGCTGTACGAGGCACATACTTTAAACCATGAGGTCCAAGCTCAATGGCCCATTTGGCTACCCGACCTGTGGCTTCTCTGTTTTGGATGATATCCCCTAAAGGGGCAGAACTAACCATAGTGATAGGATGACCCAGAAAATACTGCTTAAGCTTCCGGCTAGCCATAAAAACCCCATACACAAGCTTCTACCGATGTGGATACCTCTGTTTGTACTCAATGAGGACCTCACTGATATAGTAAACTGGGCATTGAACTGGATATTCCTTGCCTGTTTCCTTCCTTTCCACCACAATGGCGACACTAACAAATCGGCTATTGGCAACCACATATAACATCAAAGGCTCTTTATCAATGGGAGCAGCAAGAACGGGCGGCTCAGCCAACTGTTTCTTCAAGTCCTCAAATGCTTGATTAGCAGCATCACTCCAGACAAAGTGATCTGTTTTCTTCATCATCTGGTACAACGGTATAGCCTTTTCACCCAACCGGCTTATAAACCGGCTTAAGGCCGCAATACGACCTGCCAGACGTTGAACATCATTGACACATGCCGGCTTAGCCAAGGAAGTAATGGCCTTGATCTTCTTCGGGTTAGCTTCAATGCCTCTGTTGGAAACCAGAAAACCCAAAAGCTTACCAGCTGGTACACCAAAAACACACTTGGCCTGGTTAAGCATCATCTTATAAACCCGGAGATTGTCAAAGGTTTCTTTCAAACCATCAATCAGGGTCTCGTTCTTTCTGGATTTCACCACAATGTCATCCACATAAGCATGAACATTACGCCCGATTTGATTATGAAGGCAATTTTGCACACACCGTTGGTAAGTCGCCTAGGCACTCTTGAGCCCAAAAGGCATGGACACATAGGAGAAGGCTCCAAACGGAGTAATGAAAGCTGTCTTCTCCTAGTCCTTAACTGCCATTTTGATCTGATGATAACCAGAATAAGCATCCAAAAAATTCAAACGCTCACAACCCGCCGTAGCATCAATAATCTGGTCAATACGGGGGAGAGAAAAAGGATCAGCCGAACATGCCTTATTTAAGTCCGTATAATCCACACACATACACCAACTGTCGTTCTTCTTAAGCACCAGCACTGGGTTAGCCAATCACTCAGGATCAAAAACTTCAACAATGAACCCAGCCGCCAAAAGCCGGGTCACTTCTTCACCAATGGCCTTGCGCCTCTCTTCATTAAAAATACGAAGAAATTGCTTGACCGGCTTAAAGTTCGGATCAATATTGAGGGTCTGCTCAGCGAGTTCTCTCGGTACACCCGGCATGTCAGAAAATTTCCATGCAAAGATGGCCCGGTTCTCACGGGTGAACTTGATGAGCGCGCTTTCCTATTTTGAATCTAGATTAGCACTAATGCTGAACTGCTTGGATGAATCACCAGGAACAAAATCAATCAGCTTGGTGTCGTCTGCCGACTTAAACTTCAAGACCGGGTCATGCTCCGTAGTTGGCTTTTTCAAAGATGTCATATTTGCTGGGTCAACATTGTCTTTATAAAACTTCAACTCCTCTATAGCGCAGACAGACTCAGCATAAGCAGGGTCACCTTCTTCACACTCCAAAGCTATCTTCCGGCTTCCATGCACCGTGATGGTCCCCTTGTAACCCGGCATCTTGAGCTGCAGATAAACATAACAAGGTCGTGCCATGAACTTGGCATAAGCCGACCGTCCAAACAGAGCGTGATACGGGCTTTGAATCTTGACCACTTCAAAGGTTAACGTCTCGGCCCTGGAATCATATTCATCCCCAAAGGCTACTTCCAAGACGATCTTGCCTACAGGATATGCCGACTTACCAGGCACCACTCCATGGAAAACAGTATTGGACAGCTTAAGATTTTTGTCAGTGAACCCCATACGACGGAAAGTATCATAGTAAAGGATATTAATACTGCTACCTCCATCCATGAGTACCTTAGTGAACTTGTACCCTCCAACCTGAGGTGTTACGACCAAAGCCAAGTGACCCGGATTATCAACCAGGGGCGGGTGATCCTCTCGACTCCACACAATGGGCTGCTCAGACCATCGCAAGTAACGGGGAACCGCCGGCTCATCGGCATTTACAGCTCTTTTATGGAGCTTCTGATCCTGCTTGCAAAGGCTTGTGGTGAAGACGTGGTACTGCCCACTATTTAACTGCTTCGGATTATTTATAACCGGACTGCTGCTGCTGCTGATTCCCCTGATTATTCTGCTGGTTGTAACCACCCTGATGGCCTTGGCTTTGAAAACCGGAGCTGGAACCGCCCCCTCCATGACCCGGACCATGAGGGCCGGATCCTGAACCGCCATTCGGGCCATGGCCATGCTGGAAAAGATGAGACTCTCTGAATTGCTTCATGATAAAACAATCCTTCCACAAATGTTTAGATGGCCTCTCCTTGGTTTCGTGCTTTGGACATGGCTGGTTCATCAACACTTCGAGGTCGATCTCTCACCCTCCAGACTGAGCCGGCCTCCCCTTACGACGCTGGTTATAATTCTGCGTGTTGGCCACAAAATCCAAAATATTATCAGCCTTGCGCTTACCATTGCCCCCCTAACTCGCCGGGTTATGATGCCGTCCCTTGGTGTCGCCGCTCTTCTTTCCCTTTCCCGGCTTTTCATCGTCAGACTCGGGGTCCTTGGTACCATCAGAGTCGGCATACTTAACCAAAGCTGCCATCAGTTCCCCCATGTCGCTGCAGTGGCGCTTGAGCTGCCCTAGCTTCTATTTAAGGGGCATAAAACGACAATTCTTCTCCAATATCAAGACTACTGAGCCGGCATTGATGCTATCCGATGAGTGCAGAATAGTTGAGACCCGGCACATCCAATGGGTTGTTGACTCACCCTCTTCTTGGACACAGGTGTCCAAATCCACAATTGACACAGGTTGCTTGCACGTATCTTTAAAATTCCGGATAAACCGGGCGTTTAACTCGGCCCACGATCTAATGGAGTTGGCAGGCAACGCTTTCAACCAGGTACAGGCCGTTCCATCTAGCATCATGGTGAAATACTTAGCACATGCAGCGTCGCTAACATCCAACAACTCCATGGCCATTTCATAACTCTCAACCCACGCTTCGGGGGGTAAGTCAGACGTGTAATTAGGTATCTTACGAGGACCCTTGAAATCCTTCGGTAAGCGCTCATTACGCAGAGCCGACACTAAACATGGCACACCCAAGATTCTTGATATCACGCCTGTCTCCACCGAAGTGGTTGGATAAACCGGAGAGTGCTGCTGAGCCCCCTGCCGAGCCGCTAACTGAGCCACCAGCTCAACCTCCCGACGTGCTCTGCCCTGATCCACCAAAGCCTGAGCACCATCACGCGTCGGGTCATGTCCACGGCGTCTGTCACTGCTTGAAACTGCTGGTGAGTCAATATGTCTGCTATAACCCCGACTCAGGTGAGGGGTTGAATGAATCCTCTCTCGACTGTAAGAATAAGCCGCCTACTAGGCCACAATTGTCTGAAGCAATTCTCCGGCTTGTCGTATTTCCATCGCTGCCGGTGATTCGCCTTCAACTGGTAGAGCCGCCAGCCATGTTGCCGCAGCGATCATATTATCCAAAGGGTTAGAATAATGACCCGGTGGCATTGGTACATACTGAGGCGGAGCGGTATTAAAACGGGGTGGCTCCATCGTGCGTGGCTAAACCGGCGCTCCAGCGCCAGGAGTCTCAACCCGGTTTATCTCCGGCTGGTTACTGGCCCCTGCTCCAGGCGTGTTAAAGAGGTTCCTAGCCTCGTAAACTGAAGGCAGATGGGACCGATACCTTCTCCTCATGACCTCATTTGAAGCGTTTTGATCCATCGTGAGCCGGAACGATTCTGACTGGATCCGCTGTGCCTGAGCATCCAAAGCGGCCCGCTCCATGGCCATCCTGGTGTTCTCTGCATTCAGCTCCTCCTTGGCCTGTGCTATCTCGTTACACAACGTTGCTACCTCCGCGTTATGCTGAACTTGATTTGCCGGGTTAACCTCCGCCGCTAACAATGTTGTCAGCTTGTCCAGCAAGTCGGTCAAGACCTGAGCTGGCGGGTGCATAGGGCCTCCTGCCCCGACTGCCGTTGCCGCTGCTGACCCGGAGATCATCGCTGCCGCAGTCGAAGAATTCTGTACTGGCTGTGTACCGGCCATGAAAATTGCGACCCTATTTGGCGGCTCATATGGCTCCGGAATACTGTCGCCATCGGAATAGCCCCCGAGCCGGCCATCTTGCAGTTGCTACGGCGACTCAGTTTCACCAGCGGACGACTCACCATCAGAGTAGACGACCGTCTCACCACCAGACACAGATCTATCCTCAGATTCCACTCCATGGATGAATCCCACGAAGGCATGCTTCATGGCGGGCTGAACTCGGGCGGGTCTTGCACGCTAAGCCGTCTCGATGATGTCGGTGCAGATGTCTGGCTCAGGGCCCGGTTCGCCGATTTTGCCGATGAAGACGTGGATTCCGCTGAAGGGGACCCGGTACCCGTACTCAATTGAGTCGGCCTCAGGGCCCAGCCTGCATCGTCGATGTAGAACTTGCCGCGACGACTCTTGGTCATCCGGCCCACAACGTATCCCTTGATCCCTTCGAAGTTGCCCTTCAAGAACTCAAAACCACCATGCACTGGCCCCATGGTGGGCGCCAAACTGTCGTGGGTTTGTCACGGCAGATGTCCTAGTGTGAGGATTTAGTCGTGGAGCCATCACACTAGGTTAGCTTAAAGGGGTTAAACGGGACAAAGGACACATGAGTTTATACTGGTTCGGCCCCTTGTGGTGAAGGTAAAGGCCTAATCCAGTTTGAGGTGGTATTGCTTATGCTTCGATTACTAGGGAGCGAATACGCTTGACCTAGCTTTTGATCTGTTCTCTCTTGCCCTAAACCGCCGTCGGGTCGTCCCTTTATATACACAGGTTGACGCCCTGCGGCTTACAGAGTCCCGGCCGGCTCATAAACGTGTCCGGCCTGGTAACTAATTACACTTGCCTTACAATACAAGTCATGCCTATATGGCGGTTTACACCTATGGGCCTTAAGCCGCCGTTGGGCCTTGGGCTCTTAGTAAGTCATGATCATGAACCGCTATCTTCGATGCCTTCATGGGCTTCATGATAATAAACCACCGTTGGTATAACCCGGCCCCTCCTGGGCGGGTCATACCCAATAGTTATATCCCCAACAATGATAGTGACTTTGATCTCGATGAGTCTATGAGACACTTTGGTCTTATGGCTAATCTTCGCGGCTACATGGCTGGAGGAAAGGAATGGGTCCTTGATAGTGGATGTAGCGATCACATGACCGGAGACAAGGATATGTTTCGTGAGCTTGCTGAAAACAACGGCCCTCAAAAGTATGTCACCTTTGGTGATAACTCAAAGGGGAAGGTGGTTTGCCTTGGTAAGGTGGCCATCTCACATGATAGCTCCATACAAAATGTTATGCTCGTTGAATCCCTTGGCTATAATTTACTTTCCGTATCTAGACTTGCGGACTTTGGTTTCAATGTCCTATTTACTGAAGTAGATTGCCAAGTGTTTCACAGAGATAATCATAAAATGGTCTGTGCCGGTATACGTAGAGGTGATCTATACATTGTTGATTTCACTAAAAAGGCTCAACCTAGAACTTGCTTAATTTCTAAATCTTCTAAAGGCTGGTTGTGGCATAGAAGGTTAGGTCATGTGGGCATGCGAAATCTAGATAAGCTTATTAAATGTGATCATATCCTTGGAGTAAAAGATGTTATATTTGACAAGGATAGATTGTGCAGTGCTTGTCAAGTAGGAAAACAAGTTGGAGGAAGTCACCCCGTGAAGAACATCATGACCACGAGACGACCGCTCGAGCTACTTCATATGGATCTCTTTGGTACCAATGCCTATAAAAGTCTCGGTGGAAACTCATTTGGTCTAGTCATAGTCGATGATTTTTCAAGATTTATGTGGCTGTTCTTTCTTGATGATAAATCGTAGGTCCAAAAGATTTTCAAGAACTTCGCTAGGAAGGCCCAAAATCAATTTGAAGTGAAGATCAAGAAGGTTCGCAGGGACAATGGAATGGAGTTCAAGAACGTAAATGTGGATACCTTTCTTGATGAAGAAGGGATTTCACACGAGTTCTCGGCTACGTACGTGCGTCAACAAAATGGAGTTGTTGAGAGGAAGAACCGGACTCTTATTGAGATGGCGAGAACGATGCTTGATGAGTACAAGACGCCAAAACACTTTTGGGCAGAAGTGGTTGAGACAGCTTGTCATGCAACAAATCGCTTATATCTTCACAAGCTACTCGGCAAGACGGCATACGAGCTTCTCACCGGTAACAAACCCCAAGTTGGATACTTCGAGTATTCAGGTCAAAGTGCTATATTCTTGATAAGCAGCATCGTTCTAAATTTGCTCCAAAATCTCATGAGGGTTTCCTATTAGTTATGGCTCAAACTCTCACACTTACTGTGTCTACAACAATTTCACCCGAAAGGTTGAAGAGACGGTAGATGTGAAGTTTGATGAATCGAACGGCTCGCAAGTAGAGCAATTGCCAATTGATGTAGGAGACAAAGACCCTTCAGAATCAATCCAAGACTTGTCTATTGGCAAGATTCTTCCAACGGAGGTGAAGGAGAGTACCGCGTCCGTCCAAGTGGAAGCTTCCACCTCACGTCAAGGTGAACCAAGAGTGGACACGGAGGCATCCACGAGTGGGACACGCCAAGATGAAGAAAACAAGGAAGTACACGAAGATGAACCTCATCAACCTCCTTCTCCACCTCGACAAGAGAACGACAACGTCAACAACGAAGAAGGCCAAGAGGAAGAACAAGATGATGAAGAAGATGTTCCACCCCGACACAAACAAAAGCTCTCACGAGTTCGAGCAAGAGTCTCACGAGACCATCCCGTCGAGCAAATCTATAATGATATCCAAACCGGGAGAATCACTCGCTCTAAAACTCGTTTGGCTAATTTTTGTGAACATTATTAATTCATCTCTAGCACTGAACCTATGAAGGTTGAAGAAGCATTGGAAGATCCGGATTGGATAAATGCCATGCATGAAGAGCTACACAACTTTGAGAGGAACCAAGTGTGGACATTGGTCGAGAAGCCCGACAACAACCACAACATCATCGGTACCAAATGGGTGTTTTGCAACAAGCAAGACAAAGATGGACAAGTCGTTCGCAACAAAGCATGTCTCATCACCCAAGGCTACACTCAAGTCGAAGGTATGGACTATGGTGAGACATATGCCCCCGTTGCTAGACATGAGTCCATCCGCATCTTACTTGCCTATGCTAATCACCATGATATTACCTTGTACCAAATGGACATTAAAAGTGCTTTTCTAAATGGTGAAATTGAGGAGGAAGTTTATGTTAAACAACCTCCCGGCTTTGTTAATCCTAAGAAACCCGACCATGTTTACAAACTTCACAAAGCTCTTTATGGTCTTAAACAAGCTCCTAGAGCGTGGTATAAATGCTTGACCAAGTTCCTTATTGAGAAAGGCTTTGAAATTGGAAAGATAGATTCTACTCTTTTTACTAAAAGGGTTAATGGAGAATTATTTGTGTGCCAAATTTATGTTGATGATATCATATTTGGTTCGACTAACCCCCATTTTAGTGAAAAGTTTGGAAAGCTAATGTCGGAGAAGTTTGAGATGTCTATGATGAGCGAACTCAAGTTCTTTCTTGGTTTGCAAATCAAGCAAACTAAGGAGGGTACCTTTGTTTCTCGAGCAAAGTATACCAAGGACTTATTCAAGAAGTTCAACATGCAAGAAAGCAAAGGTATGAAAACACCCATGCCTACTAGTGGACATCTTGACTTGATTAAGCATGGCAAACCGGTTGACCAAAAGGTTTACCGCTCTATGATTGGTTTATTGTTATATCTATGTGCCCCCGTCCCGATATTATGCTAAGTGTTGCATGTGTGCATGATATCAAGCGGCCCCTAAAGAATGTCATCTTAAGGCTGTGAAAAGGATTGTGAGATACTTAATTCATACACCAAATTTTGGCATTTGGTATCCTAAGAGGTCCTCTTTTGATCTTGTTGGCTACTCCGACTCGGACTATGCCGGTGACAAGGTTGATAGAAAGTCCACTTCGGGTACTTGTCAATTTCTTGGTAGATCTCTTGTGTCTTGGTCTTCCAAGAAACGAAACTCGGTATCCTTATCCACCGCCGAAGCGGAATACATTGCCGTCGGTTCATGTTGTGCTCAATTACTTTGGATGACCCAAACTCTTAAAGATTATGGCATATATGTGAAACATGTTCCATTTCTTTGTGACAATGAAAGTGCTATTAAGATTGCTCATAATCCCGTGCAACACTCTCGAACTAAGCATATTGAAGTACGTCATCATTTCATTCGAGATCATGTTGCTAAAGGGGACATTGATCTTAAGCATGTTCGTACCGGTAAGCAATTGGCGGATATATTCACCAAACCGCTTGATGAGAAAGTATTTTGCCGTTTGAGAGGTGAATTGAACATCATTGGTGCTTCAAACTTGGAGTAGAAACTCCATTTGGATACATGCAAGGCATGAGTTTTGACTAAT
Source organism: Triticum aestivum (assembly GCF_018294505.1). NCBI lineage: Eukaryota > Viridiplantae > Streptophyta > Magnoliopsida > Poales > Poaceae > Triticum > Triticum aestivum. The sequence goes on from NC_057808.1 coordinate 468,442,840, forward strand.
CCTTGATATTTCTCTTATGATGATGATCATATGTCTTGGGCATACTTGCACCCTTGCATGCTAGCTAACCCTTGTAGGTACTTGGATGAATCTAAATCTATGAGATTGCAAATCACTCACATCTTGAGCAATCTCTACATCACCAAGTCTCTACAATATGGTGGTTGAAGTCGAGGAAGCATGAAACCTTTCAACATATCCTTTGACAATTTCAATATATCAAATTTCATGATTGTCACCTTGGATACACAAGTGCTTTTCCTTGCAGACTAACCCATGTAGGAAGATGAACTCAAACTACAAGTGGTGTTCCCAACGCATTGATGAGCTACATCAACCTTGAGCATCCTACACAAGTTCAACTACATGATTAAGATCAACACCACCACCCAAGGTATGTCATTCCATCTTAGAGAAGCTTTACCCCAAGTCATGGGTCAAACCAGCTCAACAAGATGTGAATACACCAAAATGCTTAAACAAAAAATGGTAACCCCATTTTGAGCTTAAACGATGAGTATGACCTACGATCAAGTGTTCTCACTTGACTCCTCAGTTAATATACTCTAACATAGGTGACTTTGTCGGTGACCAATTCTAGATGAAGTTCTCTAGTGTTTTCTGTGTCCTTGCATTTGTCTTTTGCATGTTTGTTCCCCTTCTTTTGCAAAAAAAACTTCATCTAGATTTCTTTTCTCTGTTATGTTCTGCATTCCCTGCATCCAATTCATTGCAAATCCTTTAGTTAATTCCTTGCAAATCTTTGTGAGATCTCATTTGCCTAGTGAGCTAAGATGACAATTGTTTTCTTTCTGTGTTGAACTCGGACACATCGGTTTGTCTCTTTCAGTCAAACCGGACCATCTCGGTGCCACCAAAGAAAACAACTCTGTGTTACCGATTTCAATGCCGAGGAGAAACTTTGCCATTTGAATCCTTCATATTTGTCCCAGCTCCACTCAATGATTCTTGTGCTCTACATGCATCACATTCTACATGTTGCTTTGTTATGTGACTCAAGGACCAAACCTATCAACTAACACTCCTGAAGATCCCTTCTTGGAAATTGATGTCAAAGGGGGAGAGAGAGATCACATCAAAGCTTAATCACATCAAAGGGAGAGAGAGATACCCTATGGGAAGAACAGATTTCTTAGTCTTCCCAGATGCTTGATATTCAAGAGGAGAGAAGTCACATGTCTTTAAGAGGGGAAAAGACATGTTAGTATATGTTATGATTGTTTTTTTTCTTCTGTTTTTCTTGTTTTGCTCTGATTTTCTTGTCCCTATCTTCTCCCATTATCAAATATAAGATTCAGGGGGAGCAAGACATCTAAGGGAAGGAAATCGTCGAATTCATTGCATATTCTTTATGGGGACATGTCTATATCAAAAAGAGTACCTAGTACTCACTCACTACATGTCATCCCAATCTTGGTACTCTTGTGGTTTGCTGTTCTTGCTCTGTTCAGTAGATGTTTCTGTGTTATCTAACCTTGTTTACTCAGGTTCATCTCTTCCATAGCCAGTCCAAGACCACAAGGTAAGTATATGCATCACACTCATGTGCATGATGATCTCTTGCTGATGTACATATTGTTTGCAAGAAGGACTCATGAACATGAAGGTACATTTCCTATTTTCATATCATTTGCTCTAATGCATATAGCCGAGATACATGTAACTCATTCCTTGCTCTGTCATGATTATGCATTCACATGCTCTTACATTCCATATTTACATGATTGTAGACATGTAGGGGGAGCCTATGCATGTTACATGTCTTTCCAAAGCTTTACTTATTATTCTTTATATCTTTATCTAAAGCTATGATGTATGTTGTCATCAATTACCAAAAAGGGGGAGATTGAAAGCCCAAGTGCTCCCTGGGTGATTTTGGTAATTAATGTCAACATATCTCTTGTTGGACTAATACTTTTATCTAGTATATTTCAGATGAGTTCAACAGCGGAGTGGCATGGACAAGAGGATGTGGAACCCCTTCAAGAAGCTGAGGACAGAAGATTGGCTCAAGCTCAAGACTCTTCATTTTCATTTCAGTGATCCAAGATCACATTGAGTCCATAGGAAAAGCCAATACTATTAAAAGGGGATGAGGTGTTGCTTAATGGCTTACTTGCTCAAAGTGCTTAGTGATATGCTCCAAAGCCCTCAACCACTTTCTCATTTCCACATATGTCCCAAACCAAAAGTCAAACTCGGCCCCACCGATTTGATTTATCCGGCGCCACCGAGTTCACTTGACATAGCCATTGCCAGAAACCCTAATCAGTCCGGTCTCACCGATAGGATCTCGGTCTCACCGAGATGGGCTTGCGAACTCTCTGTTGCCTGTTGCATCTATTCCGGTCTCACTGAGACATGCAATCGGTCCCGCCGAGTTTGCTTGACCAACTCTCTGTTTTGCTTATTACCAAAATCGGTCTCACCGAGTTTGTGTAATCGGTCAAACCGAGTTGAGGTTTTACCCTAACCCTAGCACATCAGTCCCACCAAGTTGATCATATTGGTCCCATTGAAAACTCTAACGTTCACATTTTGAACCATATCGGTGTGACCGAGTTTCTCGATTCGGTCCCACCGAGTTTGGTGAATTGTGTGTAACGACTAGATTTTGTGTGGAGGCTATATATATCCCTCCACCCTTCCTTCATTCATGAGAAGAGCCACCAGAACCTGCCTACACTTCCAGCATTCATTTTCTGAGAGAGAACCACCTACTCATGTGTTGAGACCAAGATATACCAATCCAACCACAAGAATCTTGATCTCTAGCCTTCCCCAAGTTGCTTTCCACTCAAATCATCTTTCCACCAAATCCAAATCGTGTGAGAGAGTTGAGTGTTGGGGAGACTATCATTTGAAGCACAAGAGCAAGGAGTTCATCATCAACACACCATCTATTACCTTTTGGAGAGTGGTGTCTCCTAGATTGGTTAGGTGTCACTTGGGAGCCTCCCTCAAGATTGTGGAGTTGAACCAAGGAGTTTGTACGGGCAAGGAGATCGCCTACTTCGTGAAGATTTACCCTAGTGAGGCAAGTCCTTCGTGGGCGATGGCCATGGTGGGATAGACAAGGTTGCTTCTTCGTGGACCCTTCATGGGTGGAGCCCTTCATGGACTCGCGCAACCGTTACCCTTCGTGGGTTGAAGTCTCCATCAACGTGGATGTACGATAGCACCACCTATCGGAACCACGCCAAAAATCTCCGTGTCTCCAATTGCGTTTGCACACTTGCTACCTCTTGAGCATGCGTTGGTTTTCCCTTGAAGAGGAAAGGGTGATGCAGCAAAGTAGCATAAGTATTTCCCTTAGTTTTTGAGAACCAAGGTATCAGTCCAGTAGGAGACAACATGCAAGTCACCTAGTACCTGCACAAACAATCAAGAACCTTGCAACCAATGCGATAAAGGGGTTGTCAATCCCTTCACGGCCACTCGCAAAAGTGAGATCTGATAAAGATAGTAAGATATTTTTTTGGTATTTTTGTTGTATAGATTAGAAAGTAAAGATTGCAAAATAGTAAGCGAGCTGCGATGTAAAAGAGATGTAATATAATAAGAAAAAGATCCGGGGGCCATATGTTTCACTAGTGGCTTCTCTCAAGATAGCATGTATTAGGGTGGGTGAACAAATTACTGCCGAGCAATTGATAGAAAAGCGCATAGTTATGAAGATATCTAAGGCAATGATCATGAATATAGGCATCACGTCCGTGTTAAGTAGACCGAAACGATTCTGCATCTACTACTATTAATCCACACATCGACTGCTATCCAGCATGCATCTAGAGTATTAAGTTCATAAGAACAGAGTAAAGCTTTAAGCAAGATGACATTATGTAGAGGGATAAACTCAAGCAATATGATATAAAACCCCATCTTTTTATCCTGGATGGCAACAATACAATACGTGCCTTGCTGCCCCTGCTGTCACTTGGAAAGGACACCGCAAGATTGAACCCAAAGCTAAGCACTTCTCCCATTGCAAGAAAGATCAATCTAGTAGGCCAAACTAAACCGATAAGTCGAAGAGACTTGCAAAGATATCAAATCATGCATATAAGAATTCAGAGAAGAACCAAATAACATTCATAGATAATCAAGTTCATAAATCCACAATTCATCGGATCTCGGCAAACACACCGCAAAAGATTATTACATCGAATAGATCTCCAAGAACATCGAGGAGAACTTTGTATTGAGAATCAAAGAGAGAGAAGAAGCCATCTAGCTAATAACTATGGACCCGAAGGTCTGTGGTAAACTACTCACACATCTTCGGAGAGGCTATGGTGTTGATGTAGAAGCCCTCCGTGATCGATTCCCTCTCCGGCAGATCACCGAAAAAGGCCCCAAGATGGGATCTCATGGGTACAGAAGGTTGCGGCGGAGGAAAAGTGGTTTCGTGGCTCCCCTTGGTGTTTTTAGGGTATAAGAGTATATATAGGTGAAAGAAGTACGTCGGTGGAGGTCCGTGGGGCCCACAAGGGTGGGGGCATGCCCTCCTGCCTCGTGGCCGCCTCGCGGAGTTCCAGACTTCAACTCCAAGTCTTCTGGTTTGCGTTTGTTCCAAGAAATATCATCGCGAAGGTTTCATTCCGTTTGGATTCCGTTTGGTATTCCTTTTCTATGAAACACTGAAATAGGCAAAAAAACAACAATTGGCACGGGGCCTTCGGTTAATAGGTTAGTCCCAAAAATAACATAAAAGAGCATATTAAAGCCCATTAAACATCCAAAAATTATAGATACGTTGGAAACATATCAACACTCCAATCCCATCCCTTTACATTCTCGCAATTTGCATGCTTTACTTTCCGCTGCTCATATACTCTTGCCATGCTTGTTTGAAATGTATTGTGAATGTTTAAACTTGTGGTAAAACTTCACCTTAACTTGAAGAATTTTAAAACTGCTACTTTTCCTTACTAAGGGTCTAATCACCCCCTCTAGACACCTCTTCTCAATCCTTTCAACCCTACTATGTAATAAGATCGTTTGGTATTAGGATTTGATATCCTCTATTTGATTATGTTAATAGTCTTCTTGATGTTGGGTGAAGTCAACTATCCAACATATGCCAGTTTTGTATGGAAGGATATTACTGCTGGTGTGACAGCTGGTTGCAGAGGTAGGTTAGTGACATGGCATATCTCCCTTCGGCCTTGATCGTTGAAATGGGGGGTAAATAGAGATCACTTTTAAGTTGCATCCACGGGGAAAACCCTTTAATTATCATTCAGTAACCAGAGTGGGGATGAATGGTAGTGGCGTATGTGATACGGGGCTGCACATGTATGCGAGTATTTGTACTTCGCTCCACCCACAAATAAAAGCATATAAAGTGTCTTAGGAATCTAATGTAGCATTTTGCTTAGGCATCGGTCGCGTAGATACATACTAGTGGTGAATCCAAACTCCCAAAGAACGCTTTATTCCTATCAATTTCAACAACCTTCACTAACATCATGCTTCACTTTATTCTACTTTTGCCGGTTTATTCTTCACTCACCACAATCACTAGTATTTTATTCCTCCCCACTTTGCTTTGGATTGCATTTAACTACCAGGCACTACTATTTAAACCCTTTAAGAGACATAGGCTAATTCATGTGCTCCTTGTGGGACTGATACTCTTACTTCAAAAAAAGCTAAAACTAAACCTTGTGCACTTACAGGCCATCATGGCTCGCCTGCACCGTCACCCACGTCCTCTGCTATCGTATGGAGGGTTCGCACCAGGCATGCTAGCCCAGGAGACCACAACCATCAGATCTGGTATTCCAGATCAAGAACGGCACTCTCCTGCACCTCCCTACAAGGACGCCCATCAAGGCCACCACATGGAGGGCTCATGATGACTACTGTGCCGCCAAGCATGCATGTGTGTGCGAAGGTGCTTCACGAGCAGCAGGGACTCCCGAATCCGACACCTCATTGGGAGCAACAAGGGCATCGGGATATGGTACCTCGTTGTAGCCCAGGTCGCGCTGTCGTTCCATGGAGGAATGGCCCACCCATCGTGGCGCCGCCCGAGTCACTTCATCAATGGGAGAAGCTCTGACGTCAAGGACGGTTGCTGCCTCGACCTTGAATCTAGGGGGATATCGTGCGCTGAGAGAGCTCGCCCTGCCGGCGTCCTCCATGGCACGGGCTTAGCTCGGATGCCTCCTCTGGTGACAACTAGGGGATGAGGAGGAAATGGGGTGGTGGTCGCTGGGGGATGGGTTCTCCCTGTGTCGCCCGTGTGAATGATGTCGCTTGAAGCTACGTCGGTATTTCCCCAAAGAGGAAGGGATGATGCAGCACAACGGCGGTAGGTATTTCCCTTAGATGTGAAACCAAGGTTATCGAACCAGTAGGAGAACCAAGCAACACAACGTAAACAACACCTGCACACAAATAACAACTACTTGCAACCCGACGTGTAAAAGGGGTTGTCAACCCCTTTCTGGTAGCGGCGCCCCAGATGGGCAAACGGACGTGAGGTAAATTGTAGTAGATTGATAGATCGAACGCCAAATAAAATAAATAAGAATAAATTGCAGCAAGGTATTTTTGTATTTTTGGTTTAGTAGATCTGAAAATAGACGCAAAGGAAAAGTATATCGCAAAGGAAAATATATGAGAAAGAGACCCGGGGGCCGTAGGTTTCACTAGTGGCTTCTCTCGAGAAAAATAGCAAACGGTGGGTGAACAAATTACTGTTGGGCAATAGATAGAACTTCAAATACTCATGACGATATCCAGGCAATGATCATTACATAGGCATCACGTCCAAGATTAGTAGACCGACTCTTGCCTACATCTACTACCACTACAAAAGGAAGACACTTCCGTGATGATACGTGTTTGTCACAGTAGGTCACGTTTTCTGTCATGCATGTACATCCATGACAAATTTATGACAGAATCAAGATAGTCATACCTGTGTTGTCGTAGAAGTGTTCCATGACATTACAAAAATTATCATCACGAAAGTGTCCTCTTCCATGACGATAAATCGCGCGTCATAGAAGTGCTTTCGTCAAGGGTGACCGACATGTGGCATCCACCGTAACGGGACGCTATTAAGCCATCGGGTCCGGTTTTGGATCCGATAACCCATTAATAGCCCAGACCAATGGGAATTTTCCACGTGTAAAATTCTCATTGGCCGGAGGAAACATGTGTCGGCTCAACGTTCGGACAGATGTCATCCACTCATTGGACAGGAGGCGCTTATGATACATCGACACGTGGCATGGCCCAACAGAGGCCCATTCCGGTGAAAGGGTCGGGCCTGTCAAAATAAGCGGGCCGGCCCATTAGCGGCCTACTTGAGTCAGGCCCATTTACAAGTACGGCCCATACAAGTTACATAGAATCGGCCCATCAAAGGCCCATTCTAGATTCGACAATTTCCAGCCCATCGTCAGTTTAAGCCCATTAATGGCCCGCAACGTTTTTGGGCCCAATTGCGGCCCGAGCTTCTCTCGGCATGTTAGCAGCCCATCGTCAGTGCCAGTCCGTTAACGGCCCGAAACGTCTTTCGGCCTTTTCTCGGCCCATTCTGCAGTTGGGCCAATTCTAGCCCGCTGTGACTTTAGGCCTGTCCTCGGCCCATTCAGCAAATGGGCCAACTCTTAGCCCATTTTGTCTCTCGTCCTGTTAAGGGCCCGCACAACAGTTGAGCCTTTGACTTTAGGTCCATTAGCGGCCCACGTTCCGCAGGGCATCATTTCAGCCCAACGCGACTTTCGGCCTGTTAAAAGCCTAGTTTGCAAATTGGGCCTCCTCTGGCCTGATACGTCTCCAACGTATCTATAATTTTTGATTGTTCCATGCTATTATAATATCTGTTTCGGATGTTTAATGGGCTTTAATATACCTTTTTATATTATTTTTGGGACTAACCTACTAACCAACGGCCCAGTGCAAATTGCTCTTTTTTGCCTATTTCAGTGTTTCGCAGAAAAGGAATATCAAACGGAATCCAAACGGAATGAAACCTTCGGGAGAGTTATTTTTCGAACAAACGCAATCCAGGAGACTTGGAGTGGACGCCAAGGAAGAAATGAGGCGGCCACGAGGTAGGAGGGCGCGCCCAGGGAGGGTAGGTGCACCCCCACCCTCGTGGGCCCCTCGTGGCTCCACCGACCTACTTCTTTCGCCTATATATACTCATATACCCCGAAAACATCCGAGAGCACCACGAAACCCTATTTCCACCGCCGCAACCTTCTGTACCCGTGAGATCCCATGTTGGGGCCTTTTTCGGCGCTCGGCCGGAGGGGGAATCGATCACGGAGGGCTTCTACATCAACACCATAGCCTCTCCGATGATGTGTGAGTAGTTTACCACAGACCTTCGGGTCCATAGTTATTAGCTAGATGGCTTCTTCTCTCTCTTTGGATCTCAATAAAAAGTTCACCTCGATTCTCTTGGAGATCTATTCGATGTAATTCTTTTTGCGGTGTGTTTGTCGAGATCCGATGAATTGTGGGTTTATGATCAAGATTATCTATGAACAATATTTGATTCTTCCCTAAATTCTTTTATGCATGATTTAATATCTTTGCAAGTCTCTTCGAATTATCAGTTTGGTTTGGCCTACTAGATTGATCTTTCTTGCAATGGGAGAAGTGCTTAGCTTTGGGTTCAATCTTGCGGTGTTCGATCCCAGTGACAGAAAGGGAACCGACACGTATTGTATTGTTGCCATCGAGGATAAAAAGATGGGGTTTATATCATATTGCTTGAGTTTATCCCTCTACATCATGTCATCTTGCCTAATGCGTTACTCTGTTTGTATGAACTTAATACTCTAGATGCATGCTGGATAGCGGTCAATGTGTGGAGTAATAGTAGTAGATGCAGAATCGTTTCGGTCTACTTGTCGCGGACATGATGCCTATATACATGATGATGCCTAGATATTCTCATAACTATGCGCTTTTCTATCAATTGCTCGACAGTAATTTGTTCACCCACCGTAGAATTTGCTATCTTGAGAGAAGCCACTAGTGAAACCTATGGCCCCCGGGTCTATTTCCCATCATATTAATCTCCCATCAACTAGCTATTTCTATCGCCGTCTATTTTGCAATCTTTATTTTCCAATCTATACAACAAAAATACCAAAAATATTTATCTTATTATATTTATCAAATCTCACTTTTGCAAGTGGCCGTGAAGGGATTGACAACCCCTTTATCGCGTTGGTTGCAAGGTTCTTGGTTGTTTGTGCAGGTACGAGGGACTTGTGTGTAGTCTCCTACTGGATTGATACCTTGGTTCTCAAAAACTGAGGGAAATACTTACGCTACTTTGCTGCATCACCCTTTCCTCTTCAAGGGAAAACCAACGCATGCTCAAGAGGTAGCAAGAAGGATTTTTGGCGCCGTTGCCGGGGAGATCTACGGTCAAGTCAAGACATACCAAGTACCCATCACAAACTCTTCTCCCTCGCATTACATTATTTGCCATTCGCCTCTCGTTTTCCTCTCCCCCACTTCTAAAACGATTTTAGAAAACCTTTGCCTTTTCTTTGCCTTCTTCCCGTATGTATCTTTGTTTGTGTTTCCATGTGCCTTCTATTTGCTTGCATCTTTGCTTACTAAAAATCTATTGATATGGATCCACTTAAAGTGTTCTACTTGGATCATCTTCGATCCTTATGCGCTCGTGCTGAAACCCCAACTAGCCTAGTTGATGGGAAATCTTTAGATGAGCATGCTCATTTTGTGTGTCACCGTTTTTCTGAAAAAGGGAGACACTTATGGGATCGAATAAACAGATTGTTGTGCTATGCTTGGAATCTTTGTGAAATTTATGATTTTACTTGTTGCTCTAAGAACCCTAAAAAACACCTCCCCTACCTATGTGAGTTTAATGATAATGAAATCTTATCTTCTTATGCAAAGAGTGTTTATAATTACTACGATATCGACCAAATTGAAGAATTTATTGCTTTTAAGGGTGCTTATGAAGTTGCTTCTTTGATTGAAAAGTATGATATTACTCTCTACGAATCTGAAAATTTTGACATACTTAAATATTGTTATGAAAAGTATGCTCATATGTCTGTGTCAAAGAATTTATTGAAAGAATGACCATTGCTTTGGAACAAAATAATGATATGCATGAATCCGATGATTTGATTTAAATGTCCCTTGATGAACATGATGCTTGCTATTCCCGTGGCCATGATGCCAACATTTATGAAGATGAATTTGCTATAGTTCCTTATGTTAAACATGAGATCGTTGCTATCGCACCCATACTTGATAGTTCCTTTGATGAAAAGCATGATTGCAATGATGTTATTATAAATTCTCTTAATGTCAATTGTGTTAATGATATGCAAAACCTCAAGTGTGGGGATGCTAGTTTTGTTATGACTACTATTTGTTGCAATGATCATGATTGGGGTGATTCTTCTTATGATCTTGAAAATTTATTTAAGCCCCGTGATGTATATGAGATTGATAATAATGTTTGCAATAATATTGAAAGTGGGTTTGGAAGAGTGTCAACTTTGGATCCCACATATTTGGAGAATGTTCAATCTTATGAAGTTTTTGATAAAAGTGGGTTTGGAGAGGTCATGACGTTAGTTAATGATAATCCCACTATTTTGGAAGAGTGTCAACTTCGCATGCATGTGGATCGTGTTGAGAATATGTTATGTGATAGCTATTTTGTTGAATTTGCCTATGATCCTAGATGTAATTATTATGAGAGTGGAAAATATGGTTGTAGAAATTTTCATCTTACTAAATTACCTCTCGTCATGTTGAGATTGCTATTGTTTCTTTCCACTTCCTTGCATATGCTAGTTTTTGCTTGCTATGATAATTTGTTTGCCTATAGGATGCCTATGCATAGGAAGGACGTTAGACTTAGATGTGTTTGTCACGTGTTTCATGATGCTCTCTTTGCGATGCAATTCTTGTCTTTCATGTGAGCATCATCGAAATCTCAATGCCTAGCTAGGGGCGTTAAACGATAGCGCTTGTTGGGAGGCAACCCAATTTTATCTTTGTGTCGGGGAAAAAGACACCTATGGGATCACTGGAATCCCTTCTGCGGTTGGCAGGCACGAGGTTGTGAGAAGAGTAGGTCTAACAGGAAGCACACAGATCGTTTACCCAGGTTCGGGCTGCAAGGATGCGTAATACCCTAGTCCTGCTTTGGTGGATGTATTGAGTGTTCTTGTGTGCTTGAGCTAGCTACGGGGTGTAACTTGCCCAAAAAAGCCGAATCCCTCTCCTGGTCGCCTTGGGCCTCCTTTTATAGGCAAAAGGGGTCGCTACAGTGGCACACAGGAGGTGGAAAGGTGTACAGCACGCGAGCTTATCGCCCGGCGTTACGGGACAAAGCGCATTAAATGCGCTACTTAGGTGTCCATTAGCTTTATCGGGGACGGGAACGAGGCCCGTCCCGTCCGTCGCCGCTCCGCCTCGCTTCGACACGCGCCCAGGCCAGCGATGCGTGCAGTGCCATGTAGGCAGGCAGGCTGCTGAGGTGGCGCGGTGGTGGAGCCTTCACGAAGATCTGCATGCCACCACGCAGGTGCTTGCTGAGTTGGTGTAGAGGCTGCCCGTCGCCACGCAGGTGCCTGCCCAGCTAGTTGAGCTAGCAGCTACTTGGGGACGGCGGTGGAGCCTTGGCTGGTGCGGGCCTGGCAGTGGCCCCGCTAATGCCCTCGGTAAGGGTCTTGCCGGGGGCCCGACAAGGATCTTGCCGTGGCGTCGCAGTCGTCCCGGCAAGGCGCTTGCCGGGGGTCTTGTGGATCTCCTCGGCTAGGATCCCGCCGAGGGTCGCCGTCTTCTGGTCCTCATCTGATCTTGTGTGTTCATGATCTTGACGAAGATCTGCATGCCACCACAGAGGCGCCTCCCGAGCCCTGGTTCCAATGTAGTTGTTGACGGTGTTTGGAACCCTTGGGCTCAAGGGTGGCTCGCTCTGCTGGCATTGGGCAAGTGGCCCCGGCAAGGCCGCCCCGGCAAGGGTCTTACCTGGGGAGTCCACCTCGCCCCTTTGCTCTCCTGTGCTTATGGTCTTGGCGTTGCCTCGGTTGTCTTGCGCTTCGGCTTCTCTCCGGCTTCCCTCTTCTGCCCTGCTAGGTGTGGCCGCGGCGCGTGGCTCTGACTGCCCGTGCACAAGTAAAGGGGTCAAAAGGAGAGCCCTTACTTTTGTACAACGACAGGAGCCCCCGGGCCTGGGCCACACATAAGCGTGACGCGTTGTTGGGCCAGGCCCAGAACGATGCGCGGGCAGGTGGGGCGGATTTTACCGCAGTAACTGTTTCGTCCGCTGCGCTTCCCCACGACCCGCGTTGAACGCGCGACGTGGAGGGTTGTGTGTGACGTGGGGGTCATGCGTGGGGCGGTTCCCGCACGCATGCGTCACATAGCAGTTAATGGGAAAAGAGGCGGCCCGCGCCTTCCCCGTAAAAAGGAATAACCACGGGCGGGCTGCTCATTTTACCCCTGCATCTTCTTCAACCTCGGAACCGCCGTCCCCTTCTCCTTCCTTCCCAAGCTTTCGTCTTTGCTCGCCGCCGCTGTGCCTTCGCTGTCTACTGTCCCTTGCAGCCGCCATGGCACCCAAGACCAGCACAGGCAAGGGAGTGGCCAAGGACGCCGGGATGAGCGAGCCGCCGGAGAGCAAGTTGGCGGCGCGGCGGATGCAGCTCGCCTACTTCCCCTCGACGGTCGACGTGTTCGAGCTCCGGGGCTGCTTCAAGCCCCTATGGGGGTGTAAGACGGGGGGGGGGAGACGACGGGGCATCCAGCCACGCGTGTCATCCCCGCCAATTGCGGCGAGGCCGCCCCGAATCGGTACCCGTTCTTCGTCGATTACTTTTCTTGCGGCCTTTGCCCCCCTTTCTCCGATTTCTTCAACGATATCATGCACACATTTGGCTTCCACCTTCTGGATTTTACTCCAAACGCCGTGGCGTGCATGGCTCTGTTTGCCCACCTCTATGAGGGCTTCGCCGGAGTTCTTCCCAACAGGGCGCTCTTCCGCCATTATTTTTACCCCCGCATCCAAAAGGGAGGCACCATTTCTGGTTGCGTAACCTGGATCCCAAGGTCCCAAGGGACGTACCCGGAGGGTGCCCAGAATGAGAGGTGGGAAGAATGGCGGGGCCGGTGGTGCTGGATTGAGGAGGACGATCCACAAGAGTTCTGTCGGGTCCGCCAGGCGCCGCCGGTCCGCAGGAACGACTGGGGCGACGTCGATGCCTAGGACGACAAGCTCGAGATCGCCACCACCAGGATCTACCGCCTCACCATTGCTGGGCTTACCCTGGAGATGATTGGGGTGGATTTCCTCCGCCGCCGAATCGCTCCTCTGCACAACAAGGGGAGGCCGGCCTGGCTTTTCCAGAACGTGGCTGACATCATGAGGCTTCACCCCGGCCTCAATCACAACTTCACGGTGATGGGGCACGCCCACTTCTGCCAGCGGAACTTTTAGCTCGACGTGAACCGCGAAGGCTGGGCCGAGAGGTTCGGCAAGGCTGCGAAGGCCGTCAAGGTCGTCAAGGGGCCCTTGTTTGGGTTGCCGGCGGGGGTGGTCCCGCTGAGCAACAACTTGCGCCAGATCGACATCATTGCCATGATGCCGGACTGCAATGCGCACGGCCCTGTCCAAAATTGGGCCCCGCCACCGGAGGAGCAGGTGCAGGAGTTCTTTGATGGCTTGGCGGAGATATAGGTCCGCAAGGAGCCGCTGCTTATCCAGGACACCACTAAGGCAGAGCTGGACTATATCGCCGCCAGGGCGGTGGAGGCGGAGCTTGCCAGGTAGGCCGGCAGTGTTGGCGGTGTAGAGGACGAGGCTGTGGCGGCCGCGGAGGAGAAGGAGCTTGCCAAGTGGGCGGAGTCCGTTGGGGAGGCTAGCAGCGCCAGGACCGGGGCCCCTCTTGTCGAAGTTGTGGTCGACGAGTCGTCGTCGGAGGAGGCCGAGGCTGTCGACCCTCCGGCCATAGGGAGAGGGCGAGTCCTGCGGCGGGCTGCCTCTGGTGAGCTGGTTCGGCCCGGCAGGGTCGTGCAACCCCGGCAGACTCAGGAGGCATCCACGCACCAAACGAGGGCCGCGGCTGCGAAGAAATCGGTGAAGGCCGCGGTGGCGAAGGAGAAAGCACCTGCCTCCTCTTCATCCAAGCGCGTCCAGACTCCGCCCTCCTCCCTCCTCCGGCAGACGTCACTGCAGACGTCGATGCAGAGGTCCCCTTTCACTTCGGGTCCCTCAGCCCAAGGAGGAAGAGGAAAGCAGCAGAGGAGGAGGTGGAGGACGAGTAAGTATCTTGTCCCTTTCTGTCATCTCCATCTCCTCGGACCGTGCCACTTATCTTCATTCGTCTTCATCTTTGCAGGGATGCGGACACACTGGCCCAGAGGGTGAAGAGGGCCAGGGCTTCGGCGAGTGGCCAGCCCCCGGCAGAGATTTCCGGTACACCGCTGGTGGTCTTGAGCAGCCCGGATAACAGCCCCCGGCACAACCCCCAGCGTAAGTTCACCACTCACCCCTTGTCGACGTGCATTGGGGGCATGATCTCTTGGTGCCGACCTTGCCGTGGTTGCAGGAGGAGGACAGCAGCAGGAGGAGCCACAGAGGGCTACCCCCAACACGCCACCCCCATTGACCACGCCGCCCCAAGGGGCGTCCCTGGCAAGGGCGCCAAGCACCGAGCCCATGCAGACGGAGGAGGAGGAGGAGAACCCCGGCGCTGGTGGCTTCGCCTCGGCGCCAAATGTTGGCGGGGAGGGGACCTCTGCTCCCCAGCCTGGCACAGGTAAGTTACTCGCCTTCCGTCCCTATTCTTTTTCTGTTCTTTCTGAATCTTGGTAGTGGCTTCGCCTCATCCTCCTTCTTGGTATCCAGATCCCCCGTCGGTGGACCAGGAGGACATAAACACCGTCATCGAGGATGTCGCCAAGGCCGCCGAGGCGGAGGCCGAGAAGATCACCGCCGAGGAGGTTGCCAAGGGCGCTGCTGAGGATGCCGCCAAGGGGCCCGCCGGGGAGCCCGGCAAGGCTGCTGCCGAAGGAGGCCGGCAAGGGGCCTGCCGGGGAGGCTAGCAAGGCCTCTGCCGAGGAGGAGGTGGTTGATGACCAGCCTTCCTCCTCCGCTGCCTCTGGCTCCGGCAGGTATCTGAGGGTGAGCGACGACCTTTTCGTCCACCTCCCAGGGTCGTCGAGCTCCAGGGCGCCCATCGAGGGAGAGGTATTCAACGAGGAGGTGCTTGCTGCCGCCGGGCTCGAGGTTGTTGACGAACCGAGCACGGGTGGCGACGGTTCTCAGGAGGAGCGGCTTCTCCAGGCCATGGGTGCCAATTTCCAGAAGCTCCAGGCCAAGTCCAGGATGACAACGGTGGACAAGGCAGAGGCGAACCTCAAGGTGCGCGTCGCCGAGACGCAGACTTGGTTCTGCCAGGCTTGCGAGGAGCTGAAGATCGCCCAGGGTGAGCTGGCCAAGCGTGACGTGGAGCTCGCCATGAAGCAGGCCGACATCGAGAAGGCCCAGGAGACGGCGGAGAACTTGGCCGCCGCAGCCGAGGCCGCTCGAACCCAGCACCAGGCCGCGTTGAACTCCCAGGAGGAGGATCTTGCCACGCGTGAGGAGAAGCTTGCCGCAACGCTCCGCGGCAAGGATGAGGAGGTGGAGAAGCTCGTCGTGCAGCGGACCCAGGAGCTGGAGCAGAGGCACAAGGAGGCGCTCGATGCCCAGGCTCTGGCTCACACCGACAGGGTGAAGGAGCTGGAGGTGGAGCGGGACGGGCTGAAGGACCAGACCCAGAAGCTGGCCAAGGAGAAGGACACGCTCAACGGTGCCCTGGTGGAGGCGCAGGGCGCAGTCCTTGGCAAGGCTGAGCAGCTCTCCAAGGCCAACGACTCCATCAACGACCTGAAGCTGAAGCTGGAGGGCCTTGAGGAGATGCTCTCAGAGGCCAAGGCTCGGGAGGAGACCCTGGCCAAGGATCTGGAGGCCGAGAAGCTGCAGCAGAAGAACGACGCCGCCAACCACAAGGATTTTGTGGAGGGCGAGAATCGCTGGATCAGCCGCCTCGAGGACGTCGCCGGCAGGATCACCATGCAGTTGGCCACCATGGGTATGCCAAATGTGAGGTATGCCCAGGATCGCAGCACGACCTCCAACGCCAGGCTGACCTTATTCTTCGAGGGTGTTCTTGGAGCCCTGGAGCATTTCTGCTCCACCAGGGCGACTTTCCTGGCCAATGAGGCCCGGAGGCTTTGCCGGGGTGCCATGACCAAGGTTCTCACCAAGGTGGCATACTGGAATCCCAACCTCGACTCCGACGCTGCACTGGAGAGCTTGCCGGAGGGTGTGGACCTCGCGCCGCTCAAGGAGCGTATCGAGCCCATCATCAGCGGCATCGATAGAATCCAGAGGGTAGAGGGCCAGCGCCGGGACTAGGCACCCCGCTTCTTTTTGTTACTGCAGGTTCACAACCAAGAAATTTTCTATCTTTAGTTAGAACTGCGGCAACAAGTGATGTAATATAACTCTGCAGTACTTTTGAATCAGCGCATGTTATTTTCCTGTTCAATTTCTCCTTTGTATGTTCACCCAACGTTAATCGGGTAGGCTTGCCGGCGCGTAAACCCAGGGCGGCGCCTCGGGGACGGATCCCCAATGGCCTGCCGGGTGTGCTTGCCGCCAGGCGAACCACCTTACCGCTCTCAACGCGACCGCTCGAACTGTCGAGCTTGACTCGAGTCAGAATCAAGAGCGTTGCCAATTGCGGAAGGCTACCGTGCCGTTCTCGACGCGGCCGCTTAAGCTGTTGAGCGGACTCGAAACAGAGTAAGGCCGTTGCCAATAGCGGAATGGCCCCATTGCGTGCAGGTTTTCCATACAAAGGACGAGATCTCCGAGGGGAATAACCTTATATAAAAAGGAATATTTAAAATTCGGTATGACTTAGCTTTCCTGTCGCCGCGCCGGCGCCTTTCGCGCTCGCAGGCGGCGCTGTTCTCTTGGCCGTCTTCTTCTTGGGAGCCATGGCGATGAAGAACTGCTAGGCTAACTGCTAGATCAGATTCTCACGACTGCGTCCCCCCTACCTGGCGCGCCAAAGTTGTCGGGGAAAACGACACCTATGGGATCACTGGAATCCCTTATACGGTTGGCGGGCGTGGGGTTGTCAGAAGAGCAGGTCTAACAGGAAGCACACGGATCGTTTACCCAGGTTCGGGCCGCAAGGATGCGTAATACCCTAGTCCTGCTTTGGTGGATGTATTGAGTGTTCTTGTATTCTCGAGCTAGCTACGGGGTGTAACTTGCCCAAAAAAGCCGAATCCCTCTCCTGGTCGCCTCGGGCCTCCTTTTATATGCAAAAGGGGTCGCCACAGTGGCACACAGGAGGTGGAAAGGTGTACAGTGCGCGAGCTTATTGCCCGGCGTTACGGGACAAAGCGCATTAAATGCGCTACTTAGGTGTCCATTAGCTTTATTGTGGATGGGAACAAGGCCCGTCCCATTCGTCGCCACTCCGCCTCGCTTCGACACGCACCCAGGCTAGCGGTGCGTGCGGTGCCATGTAGGCAGGCAGGCTGCTGAGGTGGCGCGGTGGTGGAGCCTTCATGAAGATCTGCATGCCACCACGCAGGTGCTTGCTGAGTTGGTGTAGAGGCCGCCTGTCGCCACGCAGGTGCCTGCCCAGCTGGTTGAGCTAGCAGCTGCTTGGGGACGGGGGTGGAGGCTTGGCTGGTGCGGGCCTGGCAGTGGCCCCGCTGATGCCCTCGGCAAGGGTCTTGCCGGGGGCCCGGCAAGGATCTTGCCGTGGCGTCGCAGTCGTCCCGGCAAGGCGCTTGCCGGGGGTCTTGTGGATCTCCTCGGCTAGGATCCCGCCGAGGGTAGCTGTCTTCTGGTCCTCATCTGATCTTGTGTGTTCATGATCTTGACGAAGATCTGCATGCCACCATAGAGGCGCCTCCCGAGCCCTGGTTCCAATGTAGTTGTTCACGGCGTTTGGAACCCTTGGGCTCAAGGGTGGCTCGCTCTGCTGGCGTTGGGCAAGTTGCCCCGGCAAGGCCCTTGCCGGGGCCGCGGAGGCCGCCCCGGCAAGGGTCTTGCCGGGGGAGTCCACCTCGCCCCTTTGCTCTCCTGTGTTTCTGGTCTTGGCGTTGCCTCGGTTGTCGCACTTCGGCTTCTCTCTGGCTTCCCTCTTCTGCCCTGCTAGGTGTGGCCGCGGCGCGTGGCTCTGACTGCCCGTCCACAATTAAAGGGGTCAAAAGGAGAGCCCCTACTTTTGTACACTGACACTTTGTTTCTTGCTTTTTGTTTATATTTAGTAATAAATAATTCATCATGCTACTGCTATGATTGTGTTTTTTGTGTTTTAATTAGTGTTTGTGCCAAGTAAAGCCTTTAGGATCTTCTTGGATGATAGTTGTTTGATCTTGCTGTAAAAAAACAGAAACTTTGCGCTCACGAAAATATTTTTCATAAATCACAGAAAAAAGCTTTTACCCTGATTCTTTTTGAAGTAGATTAATATACAAATTACCCTGGTCTTCCTAATTTGGTAGAATTTTTCGAGTTCCAGAAGTTTATGTTTGATACATATTACTACAGACTGTTCTGTTTTTTACAGATTATGTTTTTCGCGTGTTGTTTGCTTATTTTGATGAATCTATGGCTAGTATCGGGGGGTATGAACCATAGAGAAGTTGGAATACAGTAGGTTTAACACCAATATAAATAAATAATGAGTTCATTACAGTACCTTAATGTGGTGGTTTCTTTTATTTCGTTAACGAAGCTCATGAGATTTTCTGTTGAGTTTTGTGTTGTGAAGTTTTCTAGTTTTTGAGTAAAGATTTGATGGATTTTGGAACAAGGAGTGGAAAGAGCCTAAGCTTGGGGATTCCCAAGGCACCCCAAGGTAAAATTCAAGGACAACCAAAATCCTAAGCTTGGGGATGCCCCGGAAGGCATCCCCTCTTTCGTCTTCGTCTATCGGTAACATTGCTTGATGCTATATTTTTATTCACCACATGATATGTGTTTTGCTTGGAGCATCTTGTATGATTTGAGTCTTTGCTTTTTAGTTTACCACAATCATTCTTGCTGTACACACCTTTTGGAGAGACACACATAAATCGGAATTTATTAGAATACTCTATGTGCTTCACTTATATCTTTTGAGCTAGATGATTTTGCTCTAGTGCTTCACTTATATCTTTTTAGAGTACGGTGGTGGTTTTATTTTATAGAAATTATTGATCTCTCATGCTTCACTTATATTATTTTGAGAGTCTTATATAACAGCATGGTAATTTTCTTTGGCTATAAAATTAGTCCTAATATGATGAACATCCAATATGGGTATAATAAAAACTATCATATAAAGTGCATCGAATACTATGAGAAGTTTGATACTTGATAATTGTTTTGAGATATGAAGATGGTGATATTATAGTCATGCTAGTTGAGTAGTTGTGAATTTGAGAAATACTTGTTCTAAAGTTTGTGATTCCTGTAGCATGCACATATGGTGAACCGTTATGTGATGAAGTCGGAGCATGATTTATTTATTGATTGTCTTCCTTATGAGTGGCGGTCGGGGACGAGCGATGGTCTTTTCCTACCAATCTATCCCCCTAGGAGCATGCACGTAGTACTTCGTTTTGATAACTAATAGATTTTTGCAATAAGTATGTGAGTTCTTTATGACTAATGTTGAGTCCATGGATTTTACGCACTCTCACCCTTCCACCATTGCTAGCCTCTCTAATACCGTGCACCTTTCGCCGGTATCATACACCCACCATATACCTTCCTCAAAACAGCCACCATACCTACCTATTATGGCATTTTCATAGCCATTCCAAGATATATTGCCATGCAACTTACCACCGTTCCGTTTGTTATGACACGTCTCATCATTGTCATATTGCTTTGCATGATCATGTAGTTGACATCGTATTTGTGGCAAAGCCACCTTTATAATTCTTTCATACATGTCACTCTTGATTCATTGCATATCCCGGTACACCGCCGGAGGCATTCACATAGAGTCATATTTTGTTCTAAGTATTGAGTTGTAATTTTTGAGTTGTAAGTAAATAAAAGTGTGATAATCATCATTATTAGAGCATTGTCCCAAGTGAGGAAAGGATGATGGAGACTATGATTCCCCCACAAGTCGGGATGAGACTCTGGATGAAAAGAAAAAAAAAGAAAAAAAGAGGCCATAAAAAAAAGAAGGAAAGGCCCAAATAAAAAAAAAGAGATGAGAGAAAAAGAGAGAAGGGACAATGTTACTATCCTTTTACCACACTTGTGCTTCAAAGCAGCACCATGATCTTCATGATAGAGAGTCTCCTATGTTGTCACTTTCATATACTAGTGGGAATTTTACATTATAGAACTTGGCTTGTATATTCCAATGATGGGCTTCCTCAAAATGCCCTAGGTCTTCGTGAGCAAGCGAGTTGGATGCACACCCACTTAGTTTCTTTTGTTGAGCTTTCATACACTTATAGCTCTAGTGCATCCGTTGCATGGCAACCCCTACTCACTCACATTGATATCTATTGATGGGCATCTCCATAGCCCGTTGATACGCCTAGTTGATGTGAGACTATCTTCTCCCTTTTTGTCTTCTCCACAACCACCATTCTATTCCACATATAGTGCTATGTCCATGGCTCACGCTCATGTATTGCGTGAAGATTGAAAAAGTTTGAGAACATCAAAAGTATGAAACAATTGCTTGGCTTGTCATCGGGGTTGTGCATGATTAAATACTTTGTGTGATGAAGATAGAGCATAGCCAGACTATATGATTTTGTAGGGATAACTTCCTTTGGCCATGTTATTTTGAGAAGACACGATTGCTTTGTTAGTATGCTTGAAGTATTATTATTATTTTTATGTCAATATTAAAATTTTATCTTGAATCTGAACATTCATGCCACAATAAATAAAATTACATTGAGAATTATTCTAGGTAGCATTCCACATCAAAAAGTCTGTTTTTATCATTTACCTACTCGAGGACGAGCGGGAATTAAGCTTGGGGATGCTTGATACGTCTCCAACATATCTATAATTTTTGATTGTTCCATGCTATTATATTATCTGTTTCGGATGTTTAGTGGGCTTTAATATACCTTTTTATATTTTTTGGGACTAACCTACTAACCAAAGGCCCAGTGCAAATTGCTATTTTTTGCCTATTTCAGTGTTCTGCAGAAAAAGAATATCAAACGGAATCCAAACGGAATGAAACCTTCGGGAGAGTTATTTTTGGAACAAACGCAATCCAGGAGACTTGGAGTGGACGTCAAGGAAGAAACAAGGTGGCCACGAGGTAGGAGGGCGCAGCCAGGGGGTAGACGCGCCCCCACCCTCGTGGGCCCCTCGTGGCTCCACCGACCTACTTCTTTCGCCTATATATACTCATATACCCTGAACACATCCGAGAGCACCACGGAACCCTGTTTCCACCGCTGCAACCTTCTGTACCCATGAGATCCCATCTTGGGGCCTTTTCCGGCGCTCCGCCGGAGGAGGAATCGGTCATGGAGGGCTTCTACATCAACACCATAGCCTCTCCGATCATGTGTGAGTAGTTTACCACAAACCTTCGGGTCCATAGTTATTAGCTAGATGGCTTCTTCTCTCTCTTTGGATCTCAATACAAAGTTCTCCTCGATTCTCTTGGAGATCTATTCGATGTAATTCTTTTTGCGGTGTGTTTGTTGAGAGCCGATGAATTGTGGGTTTGTGATCAAGATTATCTATGAACAATATTTGATTCTTCTCTGAATTCTTTTATGCATGATTTAATATCTTTGCAAGTCTCTTCGAATTATCAGTTTGGTTTGGCCTACTAGATTGATCTTTCTTGCAATGGGAGAAGTGCTTAGCTTTGGGTTCAATCTTGCAGTGTCCTTTCCCAGTGACAGCAGGGGCAGCAAGGCACGTATTGTATTTCTGCCATCGAGGATAAAAAGATGGGGTTTATATCATATTGCTTGAGTTTATCCCTCTACATTATGTCATCTTGCCTAATGCGTTACTCTATTCTTATGAACTTAATACTCTAGATGCATGCTGGATAGCGGTCGATGTGTGGAGTAATAGTAGTAGATGCAAAATCATTTCGGTCTACTTGTCGCGGACGTGATGCCTATATACATGATCATGCCTAGATATTCTCATAACTATGCGCTTTTCTATCAATTGCTCGACAGTAATTTGTTCACCCACCGTAGAATTTGCTATCTTGAGAGAAGCCACTAGTGGAACCTATGGCCCCCGGGTCTATTTCCCATCATATTAATCTCCCGTCAACTAGCTATTTCTATCTCCGTTTATTTTGCAATCTTTATTTTCCAATCTATACAACAAAAATACCAAAAATATTTATCTTATTATCTTTATCAGATCTCACTTTTGCAAGTGGCCGTGAAGGGATTGACAAACCCTTTATCGCGTTGGTTGCAAGGTTCTTTATTGTTTGTGCAGTTACGAGGGACTTGCGTGTAGTCTCCTACTGGATTGATACCTTGGTTCTCGAAAACTGAGGGAAATACTTACGCTACTTTGCTGCATCACCCTTTCTTCTTCAAGGGAAAACCAACGCATGCTCAAGAGGTAGCATAGCCCATAACACTTTCGGCCTATTACTGGCCCGTAAAGTAAAAGTGCCGACACAAAATTGACATTTATTTCGGCCCGCTAAAGGCCCACAGGCCATTTCCATTTATACGGCCTTATCGAGCTTTAGGCTTGTTGATGGCGTGCTAAGAGCCGTTGTTACGATGGGCCCATTTGGGATCCACTTAATATTATTTTGACCAGCCCAATCTTTGACTGCACATGTTTGTTCGTTTGTATGGCATCCAGGAAATGTTTGAGCGTGTTGGCCCCCGTTTCAACGATATAGCATATTCAACAAATATCCTACTCTATACTATCGCCTCTAAAAAACATACACTATACAATAAAAAGCATAGAAACGTAGAATAATCCTACACCATACAATAAAGAAATTACAGCCGAATATACCCACTGGGCATTATAGTTCGGCACCAGTGATTATAAAGCGTACACAAACAACAAATTACATACACTGGACAAATAAAGCTCATACATCATGGAGACACATCAACAGAACTTACCATTTGAACTATAATCTCTTTAGAAAAAAGGATTGGCCGGATTCAGATAGCACAAATTTCATTCTGCAAAATCTCCAATTCCTTCGTGGTTACCTCAGTGTCTTGTTTCATTTTTTTGACTCCTGCATCTAATACCTGCATGTCCAGTCTCAACTTGTTGATTGTACGTTGAGAATCATGTACACGTTGTCTTGCCACCTCTTGTTGATGCTCGAGAAGATCAGCACATTCCAATTCAATCCATAATCATTCGGTAATGGCCATGCCGCACTGCTCGCAGATCTTTGTGTTGATGTCACTTCATCCTGAAATGTTTCTGTAAGTACACATGACTAGCGCAAAAATATAGTTACAACAGTGAAGCGAGCAAGACAAGCTATTTTGTACATGGCAAAACAGGACTAACAATAATGTTACACGTCATGAAGCATAAGTAGGTGATATTTTAAAAAATATAAAAAAGGTAGTCTGTGTAGCCTGCATACAGAAAACTCTCTTAGCTCACGAGAGGAGCATGATGTTGGGGCCCAATCCAAAACACAGACAAGTTACAAATTTGGACAACACGTTGCGTATAAGTAAGCAAGCAGTTGGCCATTTTGTAGCTCAACTAAAGTCTTAGGGAGCATAATGAACAATAGAGGGATTTATACAAACCTACTACAGCAAGCAAAACTATGCAATCATTAGCCTAGTATAAACTAGATTGTGAGCCTCATGCAATATTAGTTGGTTAATAGACTTCAAAGCTTGAGAAACACTTCGCCAGAGTAATTAAATGGTAAGGCCTTTAATTATGTCAACTAATATTTATACAAGTACCCAACATCAGGCATCAATGTTTGGGCATCTCATTAACTGAGGACAAATAAAGCAATTGAAAAGAGCAAATTAACTATGCCTGAAACAAACAAGGAATTGAACTGTTGAGTTGGATACAGTGACTTACCTTAACTGGTTGAACAGGCTCAGCGCAGCTCCTACTTCTCTTGCAAGGCTCCTTCCTAACATCTTGTACTTGGAAATCCTCAATCTTATCTTCATTGCACCCTCTCTGCAAGGTCACACAAACTAGTTACTTGTCTCCTTGGAAGATAAATATGCATACTTTCCAGTCTGTGAACAACACAAAAGGATGAGATTATAACAAAACAATACCACATAATGAAACATGCCACATCTCTTGCACTTGCACACAATGAAATGAGCATTTACTATGTCTGCACTATGTAAAAACTAGGCATACCTTCGAACTGGATCTCCAGGTACTCTTGGAGAGCCTACTTTAGTGTACAGCCAAACCTTTATGTCACCTATGAGTTAGACAAGGCCCCACTACAGCAGCCCTTAGTGTTTAAATCGTTGACAAGCTCTGTTAGAGTGTTAGGTCAAGAACAACAAGTAATCAAAGCAAACAGTCCTAGTATGGCTGGCTGATGCAAACAACAATTGAACAGATGTGTGAGCAAATCTTACATATCAAGAAAAGAAGCAAAGAAGGAGGCTTAAAGACCATCACTTGACTGACCAGATTTAAGGGGCATTTAAACATCATGTGCAACGTATGAACTAACATAAACATTGCATATTCCAGATTCTACAATGGAATGCACATGTATTAGGTTATGCCATGTATGATGATGCCTAAATGTACACTATAGCAGGCAGGAGTGATTCATCATTGCACGCACAATTGAATTGCAGGTTAAGGGCCAGTTCGATTCCGCCTTTTCAGGGCTTATTGTCAAAATAAGCCATAAAAGATGTAAAGAAGTCATTTTTGAGTTATGGGATTGGGCTTAACTTATTTCGCTTTGGAGGGGGGGGGTGTTTCAAGTAGAAGTTCACTAAAAATTGAAGGGAAGGGGAATAGTGAAATGACTCTGTTGTCTGCCTATATTACACTCAAAATGCAACTGCTCACGCCCGCATCACACCTGACCCTCAAGTAAAAACAAACACGCAAGTGTTCACTGCCTGCCCGCTTGCATCTCCTCTCCCCTTTCCCTCTACCTTGATCCCCTGCCTGTAGCCCTGGGGTTCCTCCAGCGAGCCGTCGCCTATGGTCCCATCTGGCCTGGTCCTCAACAATGCTCTGTCCAGCTAGGCTACATGGCCGGCAGGTAGGGGCAAATCTCCCTGGCTGCTCCTCCCTCTGGCGCCGCCCCTCATTCTCATGGTCTCCAGTAGCTGCTCCACTATGGTCCGTCCAACGCACTACTCCAGCGGGCGCCGCACAACTACGGCTGATGCCACACTGCAGCAGAAGGCACCTTATTCCCCCTCCCCTCCTCTTAGGCCGTGGCCTTGAGGTGCTGTTGAAGGATGACCTCATCCAACAAGGTGAGAATATCCTCTGATTTTTTGCCAAATTTTCATTCTGATCCACTATACGATGAATTGCTATGAGCTGCTCCTGCTGCTGCTATATGATGCATTGCTATGAGCTGCTCCTGCTGCTGCTATATGATGAATTGCTACGAGCTGCTGGTGCTATATGATAAATTGCTATGAGCTGCTACTGCTGCTATATGATGAGTTGCTATAAGTTGCTCCTGCTGCTGCTGTATGATGAATTGTTATGAGCTGCTCCTGCTGCTGCTATATGATGAATTGCTATGAGCTGCTCCTACTGCTGCTATATGATGAATTGCTATGAGCTGCTGCTGGTATATGATGAATTGCACACTGCTGCTGCTGCTGTATGATGAGTTGCTATGAGCTGCTGCTGCTATATGATGCTTTCAGGTGGTGCTGCTATATGATAATAACCAGCCACTTGGACCATCGAGTTTCAATAAATAATTGTTCTTCATTTAAATGTGGGTCATGCGTTCTTCGTTTAAATTAGGCAATGGGATCTCTATGGAAGACATTGACCAAAGTAGATTGTGCCAAGTAGATGGTATCTTTGTATTTGCATTTGGAACAAATAGTGATGGTCTGTTTTCCTATCATATTAATTACTGCACTGGGTTCAATTTGTGATGTTTGCAAGTCAAATTATTTTTCATATGGGCAGCAAAATGAAAAAATATAATGCAATCTAGACTTTTCACTGATCATACCAAAGATAAGCTGAAAAGGAAGGCAATGAAAAGAATTGGTTGGCTTATTACCTGGAGCTTATATTCACAGGTGCTTATTTTCTTAGGATAACTCGTAATAACTGTCCCTAAGAAACTTGGCCAATAGAACTGACATACAAATAACATGTCACGATGATTGCAATGGAGGAGTGACCTACCATAGCACACTGTATAGGCTCACCGCTGCCTCTCCTTTTTTGCGATGTTCCATGAAATTGCCACATACATCTTGTACTTTTTCATTGTGTAACCCTATCTGCAAGTTGACACGGCTAATTTCAGACATCTCTACATGATAATACATTGCATATCCCTTGCGCATATTTAAACCACCTATTAATGATTGTGTGCGTAGCATAAACTAGCCATGACTCTGTGTGCTGGACTAGCAGGCACTCTAAGGGAGCCTAATGTAGTGCACTGGAATTCCTACATGCCACCTACGATTTTGTGTAATGTACTGCCTCTGTTCCTAAATATATGTCTTTGTAGAGATTCCAGTATGGACCACATACAGATGTATATAGATGCATTTTCGAGTGTAGATTCACTCATTTTGCTCCGTATGTAGCCTATAGTGGAATCTCTAGAAAGACTTATATTTAGGAACGGAGGTACGAGGTAGTATCATGTATGACATCTACATATCTAATTTAGCAGCCAGTAGTAGAAATCATTGTCTGCACAAAGGGATTACTGGTCGAAAATCCTAGCAAAGCACGCTGGCAGGCACACAACAATACAAGAGAGAGAGACGCACTTACAAGATCATAGCAATGCCTCAGTCCAGGATCTTGGTTGGCCAAGCTGTTAGATCCAGAAGAAACATCGTCCTTGTAGTTTTTGCCAGCTGCATAAAGGTAACAGCGACCTGTTAGTATATTTGAAGTACATCGGGCAGGTGATGCTGGACGGGTTTAAAGGTGACAAGTACCTAGGCCGTGGCGCGTGGTTGGCATCTTGCCAGACGGTGGGAATCAGGTTAGAAACGTCAAGGGTGATGACGCTGCGCTGGCTGTCGGGGTCCGGTAAGGAGATCTAGAACCGTCGAGTAGGGTGTTTGTGGAGCGGCTCCGGTAGGGTGGACTACGGTGTGGGCGAAGCGGATCTGTGGCCGTGGACGAGGGCGTCGGTGAAGCTGCTCCGGTGGTTGGGTTAAGGATGGTGTCGATGATGCAGATCTGCGGCCATGGACGGGGCGTCAGAAGCTGCTCCGGTAGGTTGGATGAGGGTGCGACGAAGCGGATCTGTGGCCGTGGACTTGTGAGTTGGCAAAGCGGCCCCGGTAGGGTTGAGAATGGTATAGGCGAAGCTACTCCGGTAGGGTTGACGATGGTGTCGGCGAAGCGGCTCCGGTAGGGTTGAGGAAGGTGTCGGCGAAGAGGATCAGAGGCCGTCGGTGGGGCGGCTCCGGGGGGTGTGGACGAAGCGTCTCCGGTGGGGAGTACGAATGAGCCGCTGCAGATGCGCTGCGGTTGACGAGAGTACCGGCGAAGCAGATCCGGCGCCGTGGACAAGGCCGGCACTGAATGGGCTGTGGTACAGTGGTGGATGAGCAGTCTACTTGTTTCTAGTGGAGGTGGGAGGGGTAGATGCGGCCGCAGAAGCAGATCCGGCGAGGTGGACGCCGCTGGCAGTGAATGGGCTCTGGTACGCCGGTGGATGAGCAGTCTAGGGTTTCGAGAGGGGAGGGGTAGAAAGGCCGATGAAGTACGGACGGCGTGATGTAAGATGCTCTGGTGCTGTGGAGTTAGTCGTTTTTGCGGGAGGGGGAGAGGAAATGGGGGTGCCGTGTGGTGGGGGGAACCGGAAGTTACCAAAGCAGCCCCGACCTATTATGTAGATGAGGGCGGTATTGTTACTGTTGTTCTCCGTGCACCAAGGACAAAAGGGGAATTTCGCATGCTAAAGACTAGGTGGCGGAAATTTTAGAAGGAGGCGGGAGATTTTGCCGCCCGCGGGATCGTTCGTATCCAGTTTCAACTAATTTTGGACCGTGCTAGCGGGAAGGTCATGCGAGACTGTGTACACGGGGCACGCGTCAGCAGTTAATAACTGGTGTGAAGTCCACCCCAGAAAAAAGACAATAACTCGGGATGATGCGCCGATAACTTGGACGTTCACACGGGCGCGGCCAATCGTACGGGTGTAGAGGCGCGTTCACAAAAAAAGGGATCAAACGCTCAGCCTATGTATTTCTCGTGTAAATAGATAATTTAGTGCCATTGGTTATTTACTTTAAACATAATGCATTGACGTGTTAGTGTAGAGGCGCACAAAAAGAAATGGATATTGTAGTCCCACAAAAGAAATGGATATTGTAGTCCGCTACTTAAAAGTGTTACCTCATATGATTACATAGCCTCCATTTCATAAATTGCGTACCCGTTGAATTCATATATGAATATTACATATATTACTTCATAATAGAACCTTAAATCATCCAAGACTAATGAATTTGAATGCAAGAGTAACAATGGTGCATGTACATGATAGCTACATTGGTTGTTTGAAGAAACATCACTGTAACTTTGGCATGCACAATTGAAAAGGTTTATTTAGATAGAAAAAATGTGATATGTGAGTGTCCAATCTTTATAGCGTTGAATCGATATTGTACCTTTGGCCACGATACGAAGTAGATATTGATTTATGTTCAAGCGATGCACGTCCACGATCGCTAGATAGTGATACGTGAATGAATTGTGCAATCTCTCTCACATGCATACATATCTCATTTCCCCGTGGGCATCTAAATCACACACGCGCACTTCGTGTATTTCTCTCCCTCCATCAAGGTTAGAATTCGTCTTTCTACCCCGTCCTACAAGTCTCTCACACAGAAACACACACGCTCTCTCTGTCGAACATGCCCACCCCTTTAATTCCGCCCACCCACAGCCACTAATGTCTCAAAGGATAATTATGTCTCTCACACATATGCCTAAGGTTAACTCGAGTTCCAGAACCATATGAATACATACAATGGGATTCCAGCAGAGCACCTTTTGTTTTGAGATCTCGCTCGCTCTCTCTCTCTATCTCTCTCACACACACGCGCGCGTAGACATTGTTTATCGCTTCATTTTTTCCGGCACTTGCATGCACACCGTTTGTTTATCTCCGTGATGCTTTAAGTATGCCTTGCACACATCCTATCTACCTATCCCTTAATATAGATATGGGTCACACAAACTCCTTCTCCCTACTAGCAAGATGCCCATGCGTTGCACGGAACATCAAGATGCATTTGTATGATTAGTTTATCTTGTGGGAGAAAAAAATGAATGAGGGAATGCCTTATTTGCAAATGTGGAGAGGGGTGTGGGTATCTTTTTGCAAAATTGCCATAGTTTCCTTCCTATCCGTCAGATATAAATCGGATGGCCTATATTGCAGGATGGCAGGAACACCATCATCACCAACTCTGTTTTTTATAAGAGTAGAGATATGTAAGTGTCACTGCCCCCCCCCACCCACCCACACACACACACTTCCCGACACCGAAGGAGTAGGGTGACACCTCAATCTTGATACTAATCTATCGACTGGCTTCTCTCTCAAACACACACACACACACACTACCCGACACCGAAGGAGTAGGGTGGCACCTCGATCTTGATAGTAATCTATCTACTCCTCTTTCAAACACACACAGATACACACACACACTCGCTAGTTGTGCCTCTGTGCCTACCGCGCACACTCTCGATACGTCTTTCTCTCCCTCCCCTTCCCCACCCCCAACCCCAACAATGACAGCAGAAGGGTGACAACTCGATCTGATCTTAATCTGTCAATCGGTTTCTCTCTCAAACATTGTGTCTCTGTGCCTCGCTCAAACACACGAGATACGTCTTTTTCTCCGTAGCCCCCTCGATATGTAGACTTCTCGCGCGCGCACAGCTGTAGTGACGATGACGCTGAACCCAATGTGCCTTGTTTTCACCGGCCTCATGTGATAGTTTTCACCCTGTTTTCTGTTAATTAACAAGACAACCTTTTCTTTGTTACTACTAGTGAATCTGAAATCATTCGGGGCAGACATATAATATATCACTTCAACCCAATTATCGCAGTAACTATTTTAAAAGAAACTAGCTAGATGCCCGTGCGTTGCACGGAACATCAAGATGCATTTGTATGAGTAGTTTATCTTGTGAGAGACTAGCAAGATGCCCATGCGTTGCACGGAACATCAAGATGCATTTATATGAGTAGTTTATCTTGTGAGAGAAAAGGATGAACGAGGGAAGGCCTTATTTGCAAATGTGGAGAGGGGTGTGGGTATCTTTTTGCAAAATTGCCATAGTTTCCTTCCTATCCGTCAGATATAAATCGGACGGCCTATATTGCAGGATGGCAGGCACACCATCATCACCAACTCTGTTTTTTATCTCTAACTCCTATAAAAGACTCAGTTGGTGATGATGGTGTGTCTGCCATCCGTCATTTCTGACCATCAGATCTGCATCTAACGACTATGATGTAAGTCGTGGCATTTCTGCAACAAGACCCCACTTCTCTGCTCCAATTTGCAGAAACCCCTTAGTATCTTGAAACCAACCACATCCCTCCCCCACCTCATCAAAACAGCCACAAGGAATATATTTTGAGTGAAACCTAATACGAGTATATTTTTAGTGATATATACACCAAACTAGAGTGTTTTTCTTTCAAGTTTGTGAACATGTATTATTCTATTTTGGATCCGTTGCAACGCACGGGCACATTGCTAGTAAGAGTAGAGAAAAGGATCAACGAGGGAAGGCCTTATTTGCAAACGTGGAGAGGGGTGTGGGTATCTTTTTGCAAAATTGCGATAGTTTCCTTCCTATCCGTTAGATATAAATCCGACGGCCTATATTGCAGGATGGCACGCACACCATCATCACCAACTCTGTTTTCTACTCCCTCCGTTCCTAAATATTTGTCTTTTTAGAGATTTCAACAAGTGACTACATACGGTGCAAAATGAGTGAATCTACACTCTAAAATATGTCTACATACACATCCGTATGTGGTACTCCATTTGAAATCTGAAAAAGACAAATATTTAGGAACGGATGGAGTATAAGAGTAGACATGGAGATATATCTCCAGCATGGTCTACAACAAAAATGTGCTGGACTGGTTAGCGCCGGATGCTCGCAACGCGATGACCTGAGTTCGAATTCTGTCTTTAACTTTAGATTTTTATATTATATATTACTTATTTAATATATACTTCTTTCGCTACTGTACTGACAGTGGAACCCACAGAGTACTTAGAATACAAGATTAAGGATGGACTTGTTTCTTTTTAACTTTCTGTACGAAGCTGTAGCCACCCTGCAAGTCACGTGTACACTGTACATGCAATTAACTTTTTATAGAGGGAGAATCATACACGCAATTAACTCAAATGGATTGGATGTGACTCTATTATTTCCAGCATAAGAGCACCTCCAACGGCAGCCGGCGAATTTCCTCCCACTTCCTTCCGCGGAGGACGACATCAAACGCCAGCGGCATACATTTTCACAACTCTAACCAACCAGATGAAATTCGTGCAAACACGGACTGTTTTCATATAAGCATGCAGGATTTCGTATAAAAAGCCGGATCTTCATATAAACATGATGGATTTCATTACATTTACATGAACTAAACGGTGCTAATCCGGCTCTCTTGGTATAATTAATACCCCCTCCGCCCGGAAATACTTGTCCTAGAAATGGATGTATCTAGACTTATTTTAGTTATAGACACATCCAATTTATCCATTCTTAGAACAAATATTTCCCGCCAGCAGGAGAGGGAGTACCTAATCTAAATGGCCGCCCGCGGATCCCATTGTCTTCCTCATGTCTGGCAGACACTTGCAGGGTCGATGAAGGTCCTCAGAAGAGACAAAGCAGCAAATAAAACACCTAAATGCGCAGTCGTCGCCTCGGCGGTGGCCTTCATGGGACCCAAGTGGCGGCGGCCTCCCGTGTTCTACTTCTCCTCGATGATGGCGGCAGACACGGAGAAGCTGGCCACCGACTCGTCGCTCTCCACACATCCGGCTTCTGTCTTTGCCTGCATGGCGTTGCCGCGGGCACGGGAGGCGCGCCCACAAACACGGGAGGCGCGGCCACCGTAGACACTGGTGGCGCGGTACAAGGCGGCAGCGATGACACCCGTACCGACGTGCTCGCCGCCATGCCGGCATGGAGCAACTCGCCACTCCTCATCGAGCTAAACTGGAGCGGCGAGTTGCTGAACCACACACCGGATTGGGGCGGCAACTGGCTCCGTCGGGCCAAGCGAGGTTGATGAAGCACCAAGCAGCCTCACCCGTATCCGGAGGGCTCGGCGGGCCGCCCAGCCAGGTAGTATGCCGGAGAATGGCTCTTGGGAAGCCATCGGAAGAGTGGAGAAAATGGTGGAGGAGGAGATGGGGGAGCGGCGGAGGGGTGCGATTCTTGCCCGTTGTCTGTCTGGTCTCGTTTAAATAGAGGGCGGACGGTAGGAGCTTGGCTGACGTCTGGCCTAGTTTAAACTGAGGGCGGATGGGAGGAGCTCGGCCAGTGTTGCGTTTAATTCCGGCCCGCTCATGAACAGACGTGTGGCCGGAGTAGGTTTCTCGGTTTGCATGCGGGTTTAACGGAGGGGTTTGATGGAGGCGAGGAGGCGTGTTCAGCCGGGCGTGCAGCGGGCGGCGCAGTTCCCGATATGGCTTTAATGCAGACGAGGGAGCGGTAGCGGTTCCCGAAATGTTGAACGGCCAATGATGCATCCTCCTTCAATTAGCATCGTGCATGCATGAGGGAAGTAATGGGAGGAGGACAGGGAAAAGAGGCTGCACGATGTGAATGCAACGCAGTTTGCACTCATATAAAGGCGCCCCTCCATTCCAATGCATCTACCACATCGTACGCACATAAGCATTTGCCTAAGCACCTACACTAAGCGCAAAACTGCTCACTCCAGACCCATGGCGGCGATGCGCGCGAGCGGCAAGCGGCTGTGCCAGATGGTCCACGACGCCGGCCTGCGGCATGGCGCCGAGGATCGTCTCCAGACGGTGTTCACGACCGGCTGGTGGATGGCCGCCATCGACGCCAGCTACGACTCTCAGTTGGACCAGATGATCGTTGCCACCACCAACAAGTTCACCGTCCTCAAGAAGCTCGGGGACGACATCGCCGTACTCCTCCAGCCCGCGCGCCCGGGCTCCTCATTGCCTGCCACCCTAATCGGCCTCCATGGCCGGAACCTCTTTCAAGCACTGGTGGCCCTGCGACTGCCCGCCGACGCCACGAAGAATGTCCACCTGGAGGTCGCGCTCGCCGCGAGGCGCCTCGCCCTGCAAGAATTCGTCGACCTACACATCCACATGTATGAGCAAATCGTGTACATAGGTATCTACAAGGCCATTGAGGATGCTACGACGTTGGCCTTCCGCAACCAGCTGGAAGCCTTGGATGCCTTTGCTGAGAAGCACCTTGACCTCGCCACAAAAGCCGCCGCTCCTTAGCCGCCGGTCGGTGGCCCGGCGCACTAAGTTGAGGAGGAGGAGGTCGTACGTTGATGGATGCATCTTTCTTCTTGCCTCCTGTAACCACCACTGCGATCGCATCATCGTGGCCTTAATTCTTATTGTGCTATTGCATTCTCGTTCCAGTCAATACCGACATGTGCGATCCCTTTGCTTAATTATATGCATCACTGTAACTAGTACTCCATCCGTCAATTTATAAGTTGTGCTTACCTTTTCCATCAACTTCGTGCAACGCACGGGCATCTTGCTAGAAACACTAGAACATGTCGGACCGCATGTGACCAAACCGACGATGCGCCAACCTAGCTACTACGTACCCTGCTTATCTGGCGGAAATAGCCCCGCCCTAGCGTTTCCAATCGTTATTTCTATCTATCGATCGTGCCAAGGAGCAGAACCAAATGTTACAATTTATACATTTTTCTCTACTCCTACTCCTATAAAAGACTCAGTTGGTGATGGTGGTGTGTCTGCCATCCGTCGTTTCTGACCATTAGATCTGCATCTAACGGCTGTGAGGTAAGTTGTGGCATTTTTGCAACAATAGCCCACTTCTCTGCTCCAATTTGCAGAAAACCCCTTATTATCTTGAAAGCAACCACATCCCTCCCTCACCTCATCAAAACAGCCTGAGAAATATATTTTGAGTGAAAAGTAATATATTAGGAGTATATCAAAACAAGAGTGATTTCTTTCAAGTTTGTGAACAAGTACTACTATTCTACTACTTTGGATCCATCGCAACACACGGGCACGTTGCCAGTAAAAGGAAAAGGACTGCCGCGTTCGCATCGCACCCGCACACACCTGGGAATCGGGAGTACTCCACGGCCCGTCCGGCACGCCACATAGCTAGGGAAGGCGTGTTGCCTAGCATTTTCACTTTCATGTGGGACCGCCGTTGAGCAAACCGACCATTGGCAAACTGCACCCCGCCCGCCGCCAGGTTGGAATACAGAAACAAGGGGAAGATCTAGCTATAGCATGGAAGCCAAGAAATTTGGTGTTTGATGGGGCTCGTTGATAGAGTGTTATTTATTCATAACTAGCAAGATGCCCATGCGTTGCACGGAACATCAAGATGCATTTGTATGAGTAGTTTATGTTGTGGGAGAAAAGGATGAACAAGAGAAGGCCTTATTTGCAAATGTGGAGAGGGGTGTGGGCATCTTTTTGCAAAATTGCCATAGTTTCCTTCCTATCCGTCAGATATAAATCGGACGGCCTATATTGCAGGATGGCAGGCACACCATCATTACCAACTCTGTTTTTTAAAAGAGTATAGATATAGATATAGATATAGATAGAGATAGAGATAAAGATATAGATAAAGATATAGATATAGATATAGATATAGAGAGTAGAGATTTGGTTACAAAATCTCATGCATGCAATGCACGTGTAGCTTACTAGTTGGTTACCAAATCTCATCCGGGTTTGGCACGAGCTCGTACTGTGGGAGCACCACAAGGCCTTCCTATCCGTCGCAACGGACGGGCCCATTTCCCTCTCGAGGCCCATGGGACCGAGCTTCAGTGGCTTAGTGCACCGCCGTATGAGTCAATGACATGCGGACCTTAAATGCGTCTGGCCCACATGTCATTCTCATGGTGGTGGCGTGGTTCGCGACTCACTCATTCGAGATGAACCGGCTGGTGGTGGCGTGGCCGTGGCGAGGGTGCCACAGCTGGGCGTCGAGGCGTTACGAGGCGCAGATGGCCACACCGGCGGGTACTACCTGTAGTACAGAAGTACTCCAGCTGAGGATTGATGCCCGGGATGAAATGTGTCACAGCCGCTGGATGAAAATTCGATGGTGCGGGAGTACGGATCGGAGCAGGCAAACCGCGTCCAATCGGGTGTGGTTGTGGTAGAAAGTTGATGGTTGCCGTAGTTCAGCTGGCCCGTATGTCATGCACACAAAGGCAGAGGAGCGGTGGGGCCGAGAGGGATGAGGCGCACGTCGGGGGACGTCGTGTCGTGGGTTGGAGCGGCGTCGTGGGAATCGCGTGTGGGTGTGGCAGTGGTAGAAACAAGAAACGTGATGGTCGTCGTGGTTCAACTTCCATGGAGAAGCTGTCATGTCTGCTGACACATGCATTGTATACCACTCACTGCAAGGAGCAGTAGTGGAGAAAACTTGTTCCAAAGATACCATTTTTCCGATAAAATTCTCGAGATATCATTAGTTTTTACACATGGGATTACTCCTACAAGGGTCAATCACAACAGGTGTTTTGTAAAAAATGCATCTTGATGTTCCCTGCAATGCACGGGCATCTTGCTAGTTATAGAAGAAGGCCACACGGGCATCTTGCCGCAGGGTGTGCCACCGACCCAAACTTCAATTTTCTTTTCAGACGATTAGGTGCACCGGATGCCGTGCCACACTACAACATGTTTAAAAAAATAGCTCCAAATTTTTTAAAACTGTTATCTTCAAACCATCAAAACAGCCCGAGGAATATATTTTGAGTGAAGCATGATTTACTTTTACTGATATATGTATATCAAAACTAGAGTGTTTATATTTCAAGCCCGTGAACAAGTATTATTCTACTACTTTGGATCCATTGCAACGCACGGGCCAGCACATTGGTAGTAGTAGTCTATATCTCTATCTCTACTCTACTCTTATTATAAAAAACAGAGTTGTTGATGATGGTGTGCCTGCCATCCTGCAGTATAGGCCGTCCGATTTATATCTGACGGATAGGAAGGAAACTATGGCAATTTTGCAAAAAAATACCCACACCCCTCTTATACTAGCAAGATGCCCGTGCGTTGCACGGAACATCAAGATCTTGTGGGAGAAAAGGATGAACGAAGGAAGGCCTTATCTGCAAATGTGGAGAGGAGTGCGTGTAAATTGTCATAGTTTCCTTCCTATACGATAGATATAGATCGGACGACCCATATTGCAGGATGGCAGGCACACCATCATCACCAACTCTGCTTTTTTATAGGCCGTCCGATTTATATATGATGGATAGGAAGAAAACTGTGGCAATTTTGCAAAAAGAAACGTACACCCCTCTCCACATTTGCAAATAAGGCCTTCCCTCGCTCATCCTTTTCTCTCACAAGATAAACTACTCATACAAATGCATCTTGATGTTCTGTGCAACGCACGAGGATGTTTCCTTGGGGGTCTCTCTAGCGCGGTGTGGCCATAGTTGCAAGTTGACGCCCCTTGAGATGCCGATGTTGAGGGGCACTCGGATTTTGTCCGATGAGCAGGTAAGATGAGTTTGATCACGTAGTAAATGCATTCTAAAGACTACTTCCGTGTCCATTTCCTAATTCTCCCCCTGCCCACTGTTTCACAGGTTAGGCTCGGTGCGAGTGGAGATTGGCTTGCATATGTACGGGAGGGTACCAACATCAATTTGCACAACATTTACAACGGTGACACCGTTCCCGTAGAACCTTTGTCCAACATTGGGATCAGCCATGCAACGGGCCACCGCCTGAATTGGTACGATGGAACCACGGTGAGATTGAAGAAGATAGCACGAACCTTGCACATGGCGGTCAAAGGTGGATGATGCTGTCTGCGGCCGATTTGTTGCCGTACGAGTACGAAGATGTTGTGCTCCTTTCTAACCGCATCTTCGCCGTGACAAACCAGGGGACTTGTTTCGTATGGGACACATCCAACGGTATACTCCCTCTCTCCCAGTTTATTTGTTTTGAATTTTTTTCGTTTGATAAGTTTCCAATTCAAATTTAGAGCTCCCCATCACATGTTGAGATTACAATGTCCATTAAATCGTTGCGTGCATGTATAGTAAAGAAACAAATCTCAAGTTTGCCACGAGTTCATGCAGCGTTAGCACCACAAGGCCTGGCACAGGAGTTACATTTACCTCTCGGGGCCCTCAGGTCTGAGCTTCAGCGCCTTACAACACCTGCCTTTGAATCAAAAACATGTGGACCCGATAGGTGGCTGGTCCACATGTAATGCTACCGAAGGCAGAGGGGTAGTGGGGCCGAGAGGGGTGAGCCGCAGGTCGGGGAACGTGTGGTGTCATGGGTTCGAGCAGCGTCGTGGGAATCGCGTGTGGCTATGGTAGAAACTTGATGCTCGCCGCATTTCAGTTGGCCCACATGTCATGCACACAAAGGCAGAGGGGCGGTGCGGCCGCGAGGGGTGAGGCGCACGTCGGGGGACGTGGTGCCGTGGGTTGGAGCGGCGTCGTGGGAATCGCGAGTGGCAGTGGATGAAACGTGATGGTCGCCGTAGTTGAACTTCCATGGACAAGTTGTCATGTCTACGGACACATGCATTGCATACTGATAACTGGAAGGAGTAGTAGAGAAAGCAAGGCGGATAAATAGTTCCTTATAGTCAAGCAGACCCACACTACTACTTGTTCCAAAGCCATGCACACCATCAAAATAGTCCATCTATATCAATATACATAGAGAGGGAATATTTTTTTTACAAGAGAGGAAATAGTTCATCCATCCATAATGCCCTGTTGCTGGTGCAACATGTTCTTCTTCTTCTTCTTCTTCTCATTTTCTGTGGGAGACGGCTTCGCAACAAGCTCTCTGGACCTTGCAGCTATCTCGAAACTCACACGGGCATCGAGGGCAGCATATTTTATCCGCTCATACGTCAAGGGATAATTCTCCCATCCAGACGACCATAATGCCAGCGTCTCGTCACCCTTCTAAAGATTTGTTCCGAGCACAAAATTTGCTATGTCGAATAGGGATGGTGTCTGTTTATCACAATCTTCTACATGAATTTTTATTTTGGTTTGTAGGTCAGCGATGCTTTTCAAATCAAGATTGTACGGCTCCAACTTCTGTTTGTCCCCTACGATGGCTGCCCCACAGAAGTATATGTCCTCCCGAGACAAGAAATCATGAAGCTCACCTGGTATGGAGGGCACGTGTATGATGTGGTACACCAAAACATCATCTTTGAGGCACAGCTGAAGGACGGCGGCGTGTTGGATCTCCCCAGTGGCACGCTCCGTGTACTCTGCGTCGAGACCGATGACATTCATCTCCACCTTTTGGAGGGAGTTGGATACATTGTTGATCCACTTCCGAACAACCCTTGGGTGGTCAATGACTATGGCAACTATACTCAACGAGCCTTCGACGAGGACATGTTGGACGCTAAAAACCTGCATCTCGATCTCTTTCGCCATTTGGAACCGCTAGACCAGAGGGCTATGGTTTGGATAATTAGGATTAGATGGCTAGTCTAACTGAAGAAGATGATTATTTATAGGGGCTTCGGAATTACTCCAAGAGGACGTGAAGAGGTTAAAACAATGTGAATGCAGTGTGGTTTGGATGCAATTGAAGATCAAGGAGTAGTGAAGAAGCCGAGGAAAATCGGTTCCCGATGGAGAAGTAAACGGGAGAAGTTATGCGCATGCATGAGGAGAGCTGCGGTGGTTTGACTGCTGCATGCAATGGATTGGACGGGCTCTTCGGTTGCCTTTTCTCTCTCCCACGCGCACAGAATGGCCCACTTGCATGCTGCAGTTTATTGGCTGGAGTCTGGCTGCAGCTGCTCATACGTACACTAATTAATGATGTGAATGCGGGGCATGGAGGGAAATGGGCGCATGCAAAAGGGTATATACACAGACTAATTAGAGAAATACTGAAAAAAGTTATGCGCAGACAAAAGAGGACTGGAGGGAGTACTACTCATGTTCCTACTACGGTTAAGGAATATGCGGTTATCCTCAAAAAAGAAAAGTCCTTCTTTGCGCTTCCGCATGCAGGAGAATTTGGTTCTGCTCGCAATATGGATGATACCTGGAGGCTGAAGTGAACCTAGAGGCATGCTAGCACGGGAGTAATACTCATGTTCCTACTACTCCTACTACTAGTAGTAGGACAACTGTGGTACACTTGATGGTCAAAATAGTATTATTCATCTGGTCCTCACAGTGAAGTGACAAGACCCTGCGCCCGAGGTGACACCAGTCCAGGCGGCGTGTTTGGGTTACCAAAGTCAGCCTCACCTTGTGCACTGTGCAGTCACTGTCACCGCCGCTGTATAGCATGCCTCGCCTCGTCTCCCTCTCCCCTAGCACCACTCCATCTCCATCTTCGTCTCGCCAGAGATCCTGAGGTCACTCTTCATCATATCACTATGCCCCGCATACCCTCGCCTCACTCGCCTCCCCCTGTACCACTATTCCCTCGCTAGCCGCTCCAGCACCGAAAGCATTCTCCCCCGTAAATCAAGCCCCCCAAAACCCCACCTTCCAAACTCCACCATGGCCGAATGCGAACCGTGCAGCATCCATATGAGTCACGATTGGAGCAATCTCCCCAGTGACATCCTCGACCTCTGTTGTTCGTGTATGGATATGTTGAGCGGCTGGCTGCATGCTCGAGGGGCATGCACACGGCCATCGTCAAAGTGAGGCCTAAGCTTTTCAAGACACCCTGCTTGCTGCTATCTGGTCTTGCGAGATTTGCTCACCACGATACGGAGGCGTACATGATGCCCCTCGACTTCAATCCAACCTCCATTAGCCGAAACTTCTTTGCAGGTATGTAGTGGGTCATCGTACATCATTTCCCTCCACTTCAATCCGATCACCATTGCCTGAAACTTCTTGCAGGTATGTACTGGGTCGGCATGAACTCCCACTGGATGGCTGCCATCAGAGAAGACAGGGAAAAGTTAGTGCTCGTGAACTTCCAGACCTCCCATGAGATTATCCTTCCTCCGTTGGATGACATAGAGTTTTACCTTCGCGGTCCAAGTCATCTAGATTACGTCGTCAGTTGGATGCACCTTGTTTTGCAGAAGATTGTAATCTGCCAAGTTCCCACACGACATGCCGATTACGCAGACTTCAAGCTAATTGCGTTGTTCGACAAGGGACTCGCCTATCTTTCCGCCGGTGCCTTCTTTAGCTGGAGACAGCTCAGCTCGCAGTGGATCGTCGTCAAAGCTGATACACACTTCTGTGATGCTATTGAACACAATGGCATCATCTACGCGATCGACAAAGTAGATGGCACCATGTATTGCTGGGACGGCGCGTGTAAGTGGTTTCCGTCTGATGTTAATGATGACGCCACGACACTGTTTGAACTTTTTGTGATGATTGACATATCCATGTTTGAGAAGAATTTGAGTAGAACTATGGCAATGTATTAGAGACACCTTAAATCAGCTATATTTGGAATGAGTTAATTCATGCGATTGTGACCATGTCATTACAGCCAATGTGTACCCCTGAATAATCAAACTATTAGGAAGATATTGATATTCTCCTTATTTTATAGTAATCTATATACTACTAAATATGAGTGTGTATCAATGGCCATGTTAGTTTCCTCATTTTCATGATGTAGAAACATGCATCACACTGTTGATTTCACCTAACCATACATTAGGGAAGCAAATGTGCATATGGAGAACTCTATATTTTGAAGTAGTGAGATCCTGTAATGCTTACCATGTGTACATGCCTATGTTCGCCCTTCAGCAATCTATAGTTAGAATAATATGCTCACAAAAATTTTGCCCACAGAACATGAGTATATAACAATGCATGGTCTGTTAGTTTCCTTGAAGAATTTGTTTGTGAGGACAGAACATGATTACATAACATGCATGACATGGTAGTTTCATGTGAAGAATCGATTGTTAGATAACATGAGTATAACCATGCATGGCACTGCTATATTTTCGAACCTAGTATACATTTCCCTGTATTTTCCTCCCAGTTCCAAGAGGGACATATCAATGTTGTTTCTTGCATTATCCTACTCATACTGTGAACAATGTTGATCTTACATTAACAATGCCTGTCCTTTTTGATATGATGAAGTGTCCCTATAGTTACTGCCCTTTGTAATCACACCACCTTTGCCAAAAACAGGGAAGCACAACTGGTTCCTCGCTCGATCAGAGGACGGCAAAAGACTGATGATCATTCAGACACATGAGCCAGAAAAGTTATATTGCAAAAAGCCCACTGTATGCAAGCACCGTGAAATACGTGAGTATTCGGATAGTGGTTGTTACGTCTATGAGCAGGATACCAGCTTGTTGGGGCCTGCATGATTTTTGAGTTGGAGGCGGGTAAACAGCCTTGGTTCATACTCTCTGTTTCTCGGACTCAATTATCCGATTAACCAGGAGATCACTGTTGGCAAGGACCTTGATGGCAGAGAGGCTCTGTTTGCTATGGAAAACTGTGTCTACACGGCGAGCCCTAGGAGTTCGGGAGCAAACTCCCCTGATTGTCAATGATACAGCCTGCAGTCAAAAGAAGGTGAGAATGACAAAGGCATCTGGATTAACTTTGATCCTAGGATGTGTCGAGTCCGACAGGCAATGATGTGGTTCAAGCCTTCAGGTTGATAGGTAATTGGGCTGTTGCGTCGAAAGGGTGGAGTACTGGTGTCTCCGGATCACTGGTGGCTGAACCGGGGCTGCTTATGGTGTTGGATCATCCCTCTTCGAATGACTTGTTGTCTTTGCTGCTTGTTCTGGATGGGTAGTTCTCTCTTTTGTTATGCATATTCCTTGTCATTTGGTCATCCTCGTCTATGTCACTCTTACTATGTAATAGTTGCCACTATTTAGAATGTCATTCTCATCTAGATCACGAGAGTCTGAGTGCTGTAGATGGGTGCGTTTTGGTGGTGTAGCAAGACTTCTTATGAACTATCATGTCTTGTTGTTTATGTCAGTAGTAGTCACTAGTCAGTGTTTGAATGTTGTATATATCGTTGTTTCGAACTGTTTATTGTCTCGAACTGCTGGTGGGCTAAACGAGGTAAATTGTAGCGGCGCCCCAGATGGGCAAACGGATGTGAGGTAAATTGTAGTAGATTGATAGATCGAACGCCAAATAAAATAAATAAGAATAAATTGCAGCAAGGTACTTTTGTATTTTTGGTTTAGTATCTGAAAATAAACGCAAAGGAAAAGTAGATCGCAAAGGAAAATATATGATAAAGAGACCCGGGGGCCGTAGGTTTAACTAGTGGCTTCTCTCGAGAAAAATAGCAAACGGTGGGTGAACAAATTACTGTTGGGCAATTGATAGAACTTCAAATACTCATGACGATATCCAGGGAATGATCATTACATAGGCATCACGTCCAAGATTAGTAGACCGACTCCTGCCTGCATCTACTACTATTAATCCACACATCGACCGCTATCCAGCATGCATCTAGTGTATTAAGTTCATGGAGAAACGAAGTAATGCAATAAGAACGATGACATGATGTAGACAAGATCTATCTATGTAGAGATAGACCCCATCGTTTTATCCTTAGTAGCAATGCTACATACGTGTCGGTTCCTCTTTTTGTCACTGGGATGAAGCACCGTAAGATCGAACCCACTACAAAGCACCTCTTCCCATCGCAAGATTAATAGATAAAGTTGGCCAAACAAAACCTAAATATCGGAGAAGAAATACGAGGCTATAAGCAATCGCACATAAAAGAGATCAAAGAAACTCAAATACTTTCATGGATATAAAAAGATATAACTGGTCATAAACTCAAAGTTCATCGATCCCAACACACACACCGCAAAAGAGTTACATCATATGGATCTCCAAGAGACCATTGTATTGAGAATTCAGCGAGAGAGAGGAAACCATCTAGCTACTAACTACGGACCCGAAGGTCTACAAAGAACTACTCATGCATCATCGGAGAGGCACCAATGGAGGTGGTGAACCCCATCCGAGATGGTAT
The DNA here is from genome assembly GCF_018294505.1 of Triticum aestivum. NCBI lineage: Eukaryota > Viridiplantae > Streptophyta > Magnoliopsida > Poales > Poaceae > Triticum > Triticum aestivum. Next base: position 468,486,358 of record NC_057808.1, read on the forward strand.
CTAGATTGGATCTGGTGGTTCTGGACTCTGCGGTGGCTGGATCAATATTTCGTCGACTCCCCTAGGGTTTCTGGAATATTGGGGTATTTATAGAGCAAAGAGACGGTCCGGGGGGCACCCGAGGTGGGCACAACCCACCAGGGCGCGCCTGGGCCTCCTGGCGCGCCCTGGTGGGTTGTGCTCTCCTCGGAGCACCCCCCCAGGCGCAGCCAGGGCCCATTACTCGTCTTCTGGTCCATAAAAATTCTCCGTAAAGTTTCGGGACGTTTGGACTCCGTCTGATATTGATTTCATGCGATGTAAAAAAACATGCAGAAAACAGCAACTGGCACTTGGCACTATGTCAATAGGTTAGTACCAAAAAATGATATAAAATTACTATAAAATGATTATGAAACATCCAAGATTGATAATATAACAGCATGGAACAATAAAAAATTATAGATACGTTGAACACCTATCAGCATCCCCAAGCTAAACTCCTACTCGTCCTCGAGTAGGTAAGTGATAAAAACAGAATTTTTGATGTGCAATGATGCCTAACATGTCATATCATATTCTTTTTGTCATAGCATGGACATTTGGACGTTTATGTGATTCAAAGCAATAGGCTAGTTTTGACATGATAATTTAATACTCAAGCATATCATATTCTTTTTGTCATAGCATGGACATTTGGACTTTTATGTGATTCAAAGCAATAGGCTAGTTTTGACATGATAATTTAATACTCAACCATATCAACAAGCAACCATGTTTTTCAAAATATCAACACTAAAATAAGTTATCCCTAGCCCATCATGCTCAATCATTGATCCATTCATGAAACACACTCGCATATTAGCTACAGCCAATACTCAAGTACGATCATATTGCCTCCTAGTTGGTGCTTTTATAAGAGAAGATGGAGACTCAAATTCAAAATAAAAATTGCATAAAGTAAAAGAAAGGCCCTTCGCAGAGGGAAGTAGGGATTTGTAGAGGTGCCAGAGCTCAAAGCGAAAAACTTAGCGATAAAAACATTTAGGGATGTGTATCCATCCCACCAATGAAAACAACTTAGAGTTCCCAACACTTTCCATGCTAGGTATATCATAGGCGGTTCCCAAACAGAAAATAAAGGTTATTCCTTTTTCAACCATACTTTCACTTTCAATGGCTAGTCGTATCCATGGTTCCCCTCCATACCAACACTTTCCAAGGAATTTATTATTTGACAACATAAAGTAAATTCTTTTTTTTCATTTCGGGACTGGGCATCCCTAAAACCTTTGCCTTACTCACGTGCAATGACAAGTGAATAAACACTCATTGTGAGAATAACACATCCAACATGGAAAATATTAGCCACTCCTCACCGCTCCGCGAGCGAAACGAACATGTAGAGATGGCACATGCAAATTTGCTTAGAACGGCAAAAGAATACCGCATATATGTAGATATAGTGGACTCATATGGCAAACTGGTTTAAATGATTTTGGATGCACAAGTAGAGATTATACTTGGTGCAAAAATGAAGGCTAGCAAAAGATTGAGAAGCGACCAACCAAGAAACGAATAATCTCGTAAGCAAGCATTAAGCATAAATAACACCGAATAATGCACAATAAGTAGGATATAATTTCATTGCATAACTATTGACTTTCGTGCATGCATAGGGAATCACAAAGCTTAACACCAATATTCTTTCTAAAACATAATTACTCATCAACATGACTCATATATCACATCATCATATCTCAAAACTATTACTAAGAACCAAGTTTATTTTGTCTAATGATCTTCATGAAAGTTTTTATTATATCCTTCTTGGATATCTATCACTTTGGGACTAATTTTTATGTGTTGCTTTTCACAAGCTCAAACAAATATAAGTGAAGATCATGAGCATAATTTTTATTTCTCTCAAATTAATTTAAGTGAAGCAAGAGAGAATTTCTTGAAAATTTTACTAACTCTCAAATAAATCTAAGTGAAGCAAGAGAGCATTTCTTCAAAATACTAAAGCACACCATGCTAAAAAAGATATAAGTGAAGCACTAGAGCAAGGCCGTAGCTCATAAAAATTTAAGTGAAGCATAGTGAGCAATTCTAACAAGTCAGGACATAATTTTGGCTCTCCCAAATAGGTGTGTCCAGCAAGGGATGAAGACTTAAAACACAAAACAAAGCAAGCAAAGACTCATATCATACAAGACGCTCCAAGCAAAACACATAGTGTCTGACGAATAAAAATATAGCTTCGAGTAAAATACCGATGGTCGTTAGAAGAAAGAGGGGATGCCACTCGGGGGCATCCCCAAGCTTAGTTGGTCGCTCATTTTTGGATAATAGCTTGGGATGCCGGGGCATCCCCAAGCTTAGGCTCTTCTACTCCTTATTCCTTCATCCATCGTAAGATAACCCAAAACTTGAAAACTTCAATCAGACAAAACTCAACAAAACCTTCGTGAGATCCGTTCGTGTAAGAAAAATAAACCACTACTATAAGTGCTGTGTCAAATCAATTCATATTTTTTTTGCATTATATCTACTGTATTCCAACTTTTCTATGGCAGAAATTCATGAAAGAATACCATAGAGCCATCAAAACAAGCACACAACGCAAAGAAAACAGAATCTGTCAAAACAAAATAGTCTGTAGCAATCTGCCTATTTCAAAAACTTCTGGAACTCCAAAAATTCTGAAAAATTAGGACGACCTGAGAAATTTGCATATTAATCTACTCCAAAAAGAATTGGCATTAAAGCACGCTCTGGTAAAAAATGAGAATTTTTTTCATGAGCGCAAAAGTTTCTGTTTTTCAGCAAGATCAAACAACTATCACCCAAGAAGATCCTAAAGGCTTTACTTGGCACAAACACTAATTAAAACATAAAAACACAATCAAAACAGTAGCATAATTGTGTAAACACTCAAGAACAGAAAGCAAAAAGCAAAAATAAATTGTATTCATTGGGTTGCCTCCCAACAAGCGCTATAGTTTTACGCCCTTAGCTAGGCATAAAGCAAGGATCTAAGTTTTGTCGTCTTTGGTTTGAGATCCATAAGATGCCCTCATGATTGATTAATATGGTGGCCTAATTCTTCTTCTAGTAAAGTGTTCCATACCCTTCCTCAACGGGAATTGGAACTTAATATTGCCTTCTTTCATATCAATCACGGCACCAATAGTGCGTAGAAACGGTCTACCAAGAATAATTGGCCAAGACGGATTGCAATCAATATCAAGAACAATAAAGTCTATGGGCACATAATTTCTATTTGCAAGAATAAGAACATCATTAATTCTACCCATATGCTTTTTAATAGTAGAATCCGCCAAGTGCAAATTTAAAGAACATGATTCAATATCGGTAAGACCAAGCACATCACATAGAGATTTAGGAATTGTAGAAACACTAGCACCCAAGTCACACAAAGCAAAACATTCATAATTTTTAATTTTGACATTGATAGTAGGTTCCCACTCATCATGCAATTTTCTAGCATTGAAACTTCTAATTCCATTTTTTCTTCAAGGGCTTTCATCATAGCATCAACAATATGTTTAGTAAAAGCTTTATTTTGTTCATCAGCATGGGGTGAATTTATCATGGATTGCAATAAAGAAATACAATCAATCAAAGAGCAACTATCATAATTAAAGTCTTTGTAATCCAAAAGAGTGGGCACATCACTAGTTAAAGTTTTGACCTCTTCAAACCCACTTTTATCAATTTTCTCCACAAGATTTTCACCCTCTGAAATATCGGGACGCCTTCAACCTAAGGTCGAATCTTCTCCAGTCCCATTTTCATCAATTTTAACTTTACTAAACAAGGAATCAATAGAAGAAACACCAATCATTTTAAGATCATCATTTTTATCCTCTAGTGAGATTGGTTTAGCGGCCATTTGATTTACTAGAGTAGCTTGTGCATCGGATATTTTTCCTAGAATTTTTTTGGCAAAAGCGTACTTAGATTGGAGATTGCAAACTTCTCTACTAATATCATCAAGTTGTTTTGTTATAGCATCAAGCACAACGGAGTGTTCCTTAAGTTCTTCGGTAAAATACTTGTTATGCTCAAATTGTGTAGTCATATATTCCTTAATATTTTTCTCAATTTCAAGCAAAATATTGGGGTAAGGAACATCATAAAATTTTCTTTGAGGCATCATGACTATGCAAACAAGAACGCACACAAAAACAGATCCGACAAGAAAACACGAACGAAAAAGAGGGGCGAATAAAACGGCAAATTTTTGTGAAGTGGGGGAGAGGAAAACGAGAGGCAAATGGCAAATAATGTAAATTGAGAGGAGATGAGATTTGTGATTAGGAACCTGGTATATGTTGAAGATCCTCCCCGGCAACGGCGCCAGAAATTCCTTTTGATGTTGCTTGAAGCTACTCAGTATTTCCCCAAAGAGGAAGGGATGACGCAGCACAGCGGCAGTAGGTATTTCCCTCAGATGTGAAACCAAGGTTATCGAACCAGTAGGAGAACCAAGCAACACAACGTAAACAGCACCTGCACACAAATAACAACTACTCGCAACCCGACGTGTAAAAGGGGTTGTCAATCCCTTTCGGGTAGCGGCGCCCCAGATGGGCAAACGGGCGTGAGGTAAATTGTAGTAGATTGATAGATCGAACGCCAGATAAAATAAATAAGAATAAATTGCAGCAAGGTACTTTTGTATTTTTGGTTTAGTATCTGAAAATAAACGCAAAGGAAAAGTAGATCGCAAAGGCAAATATATGAGAAAGAGACCCCGGGGCCGTAGGTTTCACTAGTGGCTTCTCTCGAGAAAATAGAAAACGGCGGGAGAACAAATTACTGTTGGGAAATTGATAGAACTTCAAATATTCATGACGATATCCACGCAATGATCATTACATAGGCATCACGTCCAAGATTAGTAGACCGACTCTTGCCTGCATCTACTACTATTAATCCACAGATCCACCGCTATCCAGCATGCATCTAGTGTATTACGTTCATGGAGAAACAGAGTAATGCAATAAGAACGATGACATGATGTAGACAAGATCTATCTATGTAGAGATAGACCCCATCGTTTTATCCTTAGTAGCAACGATACATACGTGTCGGTTCCCCTTTCTGTCACTGGGATCAAGCACCGTAAGATCGAACCCACTACAAAGCACCTCTTCTCATTGCAAGATAAATAGATCAAGTTGGCCAAACAAAACCCAAATATTGGAGAGGAAATACGAGGCTATAAGCAATCATGCATAAAAGAGATCAAAGAAACTCAAATACTTTCGTGGATATAAAAAGATATAACTGATCATAAACTCAAAGTTCATCGATCCCAACAAACATACCGCAAAAGAGTTACATCATATGGATCTCCAAGAGACCATTGTATTGAGAATTTAGCCAGAGAGAGGAAGCCATCTAGCTACTAACTACGGACCCGAAGGTCTACAAAGAACTACTCACGCATCATCGGAGAGGCACCAATGGAGGTGGTGAACCCCATCCAAGATGGTGTCTAGACTGGATCTGGTGGTTCAGGACTCTGCGACGGCTGGATCAATATTTCGTCAACTCTCCTAGGGTTTCTGGAATATTGGGGTATTTATAGAGCAAAGAGGCGGTCCGGGGGGCACCCGAGGTGGGCACAACCCACCAGGGCGCGCTTGGGCCTCCTGGCGCGCCCTGGTGGGTTGTGCTCTCCTCGGAGCACCCCCCAGGTGCAGTCAGGGCCCATTACGTGTCTTCTGGTCCATAAAAAGTCTCTGTAAAGTTTCGGGACAATTGGACTCCGTCTGATATTGATTTCCTGCGATGTAAAAAACACGCAGAAAACAGCAATTGGCACTTGGCACTATGTCAATAGGTTAGTACCAAAAAATGATATAAAATGACTATAAAATGATTATAAAACATCCAAGATTGATAATATAACAACATGGAACAATCAAAAATTATAGATACGTTGGAGACGTATCAGTGAACAACGTGAGGGTCGGGTGAGAGAGAGGTTCAAGTTTTACGCGACGTTTGCAACTGCGAGCTTAGGCAAGACTGCATTCGCATTATTGTTTCTCACAAGAAAGTCATATCAGCTACCAACAATAATGTTTTGAACATTCTAAGCTGATCGATATGTGATTTGTCTAAATTCCATGTGTGAGTAGTCCTCCTTGGACTATCACTACAAAAAAAATATAGTTTCGTCATAGTACGTTTTTGTCACAGTAGGTCACGTTTTCTGTGATGCATGTACATCCATGGCAAATTTATGACAGAATCAAGATAGTCATACCTGTGCTATCGTAGAAGTGTTCCATGACATTACCAAAATTATCATCATGGAAGTGTCCACTTCCATGACGATAAATCGCGCGTCACAGAAGTGCTTTCGTCAAGGGTGACTGACACGTGGCATCCACCGTAACGGAACGCCGTTAAGCTATCGGGTCCGGTTTTGGATCCGATAACCCGTTAACAGCCCCGACCAATGGGGATTTTCCACGTGTAAAATCATCATTGGCTGGAGGAAACACGTGTCGGCTCACCGTTGGGACAGATGTCATCCACTCATTGGACCCAAAGCACCTATGATACGTCGACACGTGGCATAGCCCAACAGAGGCCCATTCCTGTGAAAAGGCCGGCCCATTTGACTTGGTGAAAAGGTGGCGGGCTAGCCCACGGCAAGCCTGTTAACGGCCTGTTCGCATATAGCCCATTTACAGCCCGCTAACCCAAGGCCCTTTTACGGCCTATCCGAATTAGGCCCAGTAGCGTCATCTGGGCCGTCCAATATAATTCTAGCCCATTTTAACTTCCGGCCCATGTATGGCCCATGACGTCTTTCGGCCCATATGGGGCCCTTAGTAACTTCGGCCCATTAACGGCCCGTGGTAAAACTGGCCCGTAATGAACTGTGTATCACTTTACACCCATTAACGGCCCGTGGTAAAACTGGCCCGTAATGAACAGTGTATCACTTTATACCCATTAACGGCCCATTATTCAGTTGGGCCGTTTCTAGCCCATGTTATCTTTCGGCCTTCTCAGGGCCCATTTATTCTTGGGCTCATTTCCAGCATTCGTTTACTTACGGCCCGTTACCATCATTTTCTGCTTGTGGGCCAAATTCAGCCTGTGGTTACAGTCGGCCCGTTTGTGGCCCGTTAATACGTTGGGCCGTTTTCATAGCGTCATCAAATACGGTCGATTAACGACGGCCCGTTATGGTCGGCCCATGAACGGACGATTTCAGCTCTAGCCCATTTATGGCCATAATGTGGTCTGTTATTGGCCCATGTTTGGCCAACCGATCATACGGCCCGTAGAAGGCCCATTGATGATACGGCCCGTAGAAGGCCCATTGTGTCTACGGCCCGTATAAGGCCCATTGTTTCTATGCCCCATAGAAGGCCCATTGTTTCTACGGCTCTTAGAAGGCCCATTGTTTCTATGACCCGTAGGAGGCCCATGTTAACTACAGTAAATATGTAGCCCATGGTTAATGTGGCCTAGTTTTAAAAAATAGGTTATTGCGGCCACTAGCAAACCGCGGAAGAACTACACTGACTACAAGAAAACAAATAAACAAGACAATAAGGAAATAAATAAGCAAGCAACTTACGCTAGGCTATCACGGCTATTACACATATTACATCCACTGGGCATCAAAGTTTGCCACCAGTGCAAATATAGGGAACACCCTACACTATACAAAAGGAAGGTTGGCATAAAAGTTAACAGTCTAGCAGATAAATGCACCACCAGAAGTTCAGAAGCTCAGTTCATTTGACCTGACTATTACGTTTTCATGTTTTATTGTCCGATGGAGCACCATAACCTTCGCCTTCAGTTCTCCTAGGCTCCTGACCAACATAGCAAATGTCTGATAGTCTGGTTTCAAAACCATGCATATCTTGACAACATCGAACAATGTCTCTCCTTGTTTCACAAAGGGTCTCTGTTAGGGAATGGACTTGTGTCTGGAGCGTAGATACAACATTGTTTTGAGCTTGCATATCTTGATCATGAGGCAGTTTGGACGAGATTGCCTTAACAGCCAAGCCAGTATTACGCAGGAACGTGCTTTTGGCACTGTTAGTGGACAGGTACTGACCCACTGCAGCAAGAGCTGACATTGCGGTTATAGTTGCCTCGCCACCTTCAGAAGGTGGCAGTTCCACCATTTTTTCCATAGCTCGCTGAAAAGTTGAGGTTTTACATTAGTAGTACCAGAACAGAAGATATTAAGGAGGCAGCAAAACCAATAAATATAGCTTTGGTCTATATACAGAACTTATTCTGGTGAACCCATGTAAAATAATAGTTGTATTTTATTGCAAAGTACATAATAAAACCAGGTTCCAAACATATGACCATGTACCATCGCTAATGTATTGTCTATTTCTTCCCATTGTATTGAGGGCTAAGGATAAAGAGACGAAGTTTATAATACGGTAAGCATAGTATGACATCATTCATATCACAAAACAACTAAGAATAGACAAACAGGCAATTGTAACGTTGTGTGGGCAAGTCCATCACGGAACTAGATTACAGGTCAAGATCAAAGGAACATCACTCCTCTCTTTTAAATCTTGTAAGGTGCAATGATACGCTAAGACAATTGTGTATAAAACTGAAAAGAGTAATAGACATTGGCTGCAAACCATGCAGTTCAAGGCACAAGTCAGAGTAAGTAGTAGTTAAAAGGCATGAGGATTAAGGACTTACACCAGCAGCTTTGACTGGTGTAGTCATGCCCTTCTTCTTGCTGGTGTGACAGTCCTTGAAGATTTCCACAGCATTTGGTTCAGGTACTTTTTGGTCCTTGCAGGCTTTCCTCTGCATTTGGAACAAGTCAATATAGATCTGATAATATGGTACAGCAAAAAGAGTGAAACAGCAGCTAATTACAAGAGCCTCGCAATGTGCAATATAGCTACAAGATCCTGTCGTCTGTTGGAATTTCACTTTCGTACGGTTGGCCTTGTTCTTTGAACAGATCACCTACAAGAAGATAGATTTGTGTGGCACATGCGTAAATAGGACTTCAACATGTGATCTGATCACATATATATACTGTACCTGATACTTCGGATCGGACCAGTGTTTAACGAGGCCTCTCTAGTCTTCATCAGATATATTTTCCACTGGAGATGTTTGGGCAAGTTCATTGTTAGCCTTGCCTTCAAAGTGAGTTTTCATCAAGTTATACCGATACTGTCGCAGAGCAGACTTGAAAACATGGGTGCAAGCTTGTCTGGTTGCATCATCTTGGCTATCCAACTTGAACCTCGTCTGTTGAAAATTATGGGAGTCTCATTATCAGCAACCTAGAAAGTATTGGACAGAGCAAGACGATATTACTAGTTTCCATACATAACCATACTTACAGATAAATGGTCGAGGAAGGTGTTGAACTGGGTTTCATCTTTGTCATTCCTGTACTGAATCCATGTTGGGAGGATACGTACATGACACCTAACAGCAACCGCTGCTTCTGATACTAACTTGGCTGACTCTGTAGCATCACGTGGCCTTTTTAAACATGCCTCAAAATGGATCTCCATTCTTCCTCCTCTATATTTAGTTAACCTATCGAGCATTATCCCTGATGTTTGTTTCCTCTTGCGCCTAGGTTCTAGTCCAACAACAAACATAGGAAGTGTTAGTGTACATCAAACTGTGAGACTACATATAAAGAAGCATGCAAGTGTAACTTGACTCCAGCAACTACCTTCTTGCTGTTGAAGCTCACAAAGTTCATCTGATCTTGCCAACTCATCTTGTGTCAAGAGTGCTTCGGAAGTAGTGTCAGGTGGCAAGGGAGCTTGGGAACGTGCTGCTAGCTGACTTGACCAATGAGTAAATCGTGCAGCTGGTGGTACTGTGGAAGGTGTTGCAACAACTAGGGTTGTCTCTGCTTGTTTGGTGGCAGCTATTTGTTTCTGTTTGGCTTGTTCTGCAACTCATTTAGCACGGGATACCCTGTTGGTACAATTTTCCGCTGGACTTTGACCTTCTAATGCACCATCAGTACCAGCAGAATCTGCAGGATTCTTCCGCTTCCCTTTCCCTGTCATTCTGTCTTGCTTCCTCTTTCTCTCTGCCATGTTAAGTCAAGCCAAAAAGAAAAACGAATAACAATTTAGTTCTTCAGAACAAATTGATGTGTGATACGGACGAGTTGAATTTTGATGTTAGACAACCACATGATAGGAGGATGTAATATGTAAGAAAAATAGGACGGCATGAGATAACCAGAACTATGATGTGTAAACTAAGTAGAAATCATTTCACTAAATTAGAAGCAATGCAATGGAAGGTACACACCATATGAAAGATGCTACAAATATCGCTCTGCCAAGTTAACAGTGTCCCATCATAAATACCGTTTAAACAAATGTGAAGCAGTACAAGAAATAAATCATATGCAAGATGCAAACAACATCACACTATCAAGTTAAAGGTCTCTCGTCATTAGTGCCATTGCATATTCACAGCATTGCATATTCACAGCTTATAATGTGTAAACTAAGGAGAAGGCATTTCAACAAATTAGAAGCAATGAAAGCTAGACACCATATGAAAGATGCAACGAATATCACTCTACCAAGTTAAAATTGTCTCGTCATAAGTGCCATTTCAACAAATTAGTAGTACAAGCTAGAAAATAATGCGAGATTTAACCTATATCACACTCCGAAGTCAAACGTGTCTTATGACAAGTGATTGTTGCAGGTTACACAACAGTAGTAATTTGATGTAAGAACATGGTGTGATAGACAGATATTGTATGTTCTAGAAACAGGAACACATGTCTTATTCAAGTATAATGTGTAAAGTAAGAAGATGGAATTCAACAAAATTAGAAGCAATACAAGCTAGACATCACACATAACATGCAACCACATATAACAGTGCCAAGTTAGAGGGAGCACCGGTGATGGTGCACTAGGGGAGACGTGCTCATCATAAACACATCTACGTTGATTGTCTATGCATGTGTTGTCTTGGAAATCATCTTGGGGGGTGGAGGAGTAGAAACTGTAGAGGCCCTCCATTGGAAAGGAGCACCTTTATCCGCTGCCTTGCTAACTTCCTTCCGCTTTATTGATTTTGAATTGTCAAGTAAAACCAACAAGAAAAAGCAATAAAATTCTCTCTTCAGAACTCATTCATGCATGATGCTGACAATCACTACTTTGATGTAAGGAAAACACATGATACCAGGATGGAATATGTACGAAAAACAGGACGGCATGGCATGTCCACAACTGTTTGTGTAAACTAAGCAGAAACACATTCCAACAAATAAGAAGCAATGCAAGCTAGACACCACATGAAAGATGCAACCAATATGACTCTGCCAAGTTGAAAGCGTCCCATCATAAATGGAATTTCAACAAATTAGAAGCAGCGCATGCTATAAATCATATGAAAGATGCAACTAATATCGCACTGCATATACTAAAGGTGTCTCATCATATTGATTGATGCGGATACAAAAAAATTGTTTTATGTAAGGACATGGTTAATAGACATATGTACTATGTACTAAATACAGGAAGGCATGTCACATTAACAGGTATAATGTATAAGCTAACAAGAATAGCACATGCAGTTTAACCAGATTGGAAGAATTACAATCTAGACACCACATGTAACATGCAACCACATATCACGCTGCCAAGTTAGAGCAAGCACCTGCGATGCTAGTGTAGGGGAAATGCAGTAATCAACTACAGAGCTACGTTCACTATCTTCATCTAGCCTTGCTGTTTCTTGAGAATCATATCGGGAGGCTGACGCTGCATTCTTTAAATGAGGAGTAATCCACTTGCATGACTGCCTCATCATAAGTGATTGATGAGGGATACACAAGAACATTAGTTTGATGTAAGAACATGGTTAATACATAGATGTACTACTATGTACCAAAAACAGAAAGGCATGTCATATTCAAAGGTATAATGTGTAAGCTAAGCAGATGCAATTTAACCAAATTGGAAGCAATACAAGCTAGACATCTGGCTGGAGTGGTGAGCATGATCATCTAGGACCTGAGATCCTTGTGGGAGGCGGGCTGCTTCGCCACCATCGCAGCTTTTTAGTTGGCTTCCAGGTGATGCCTCTCTTTGCTGGGCTTGTCACTGGCTCGGCCAGTGCCCTGACTAGCTATTTGTCTTCTGGTGCTCACGGGATGGTGGTTCATGTAAAAAATATCTTTCCTTATCTTAATAAAGACCGACTTCGGCCTTTCGAATACAAGCTAGACACCATATGGAACATGCAACCACATATGACACCGCGAAGTTAAAGCAAGCACCTGGGATGGTGGTTCATTGCGAGCGAGGTCATCAACTCCACAGCTACGTTTACCGTCTCCATCTGCTGACACTGCACCTATTATAAGGCTGAAACGTGTCTGGCCTATCCGCGTACGACGCTGGAGCGACTTCTCTCTTTTCTTTTTTGCTTCTCCCATAGCAGCAGAGTCTGAAATACCCTTGCATAAAAACACAACAGTGAGAGTATGGGTGAAGTGTGTGCAGAACTAGTGCACTGTAAAAGTAGCAAATAGCAGTTGGCTGAAAAATAAATGACACGAGACATATGATAGTTCTACAACATTTCATGGCAAACAAAATTAGATTCTACTCCGTATGATTTTGTAATATATGAGCACAGGAAATGCAGGTACTCCTCCAGCACACCACCACATGTGGTCATATCAAGATAACAGTCGACTGAAAATAAATAGGTCAGTCAATTTTTTTAATGAACCGCCCGATCTATAAGGAACGGGCAGATGGCCTTCGTCTACCTCCCACCAGTCACTGTTGACGATCTTTCTCGAACCGCCAGCGACCACCAGCCCAGACCCCTGCCTCAGCCGCCCCACCCTCCCCTCGACCTCACACCACCGCCGTGCTTGGCAGCGCCCCCAGGCCATCCCTTTAATCCCAGCCGACCTCCAGATCGGGCGCCAGTAGCTCTAGGCCCCACTGATACGTCTCCGTCATATCTACTTTTCCAAACACTTTTGCCCTTGTTTTGGACTCTAACTTGCATGATTTGAATGGAACTAACCCGGACTGACGCTGTTTTCAGCAGAATTGCCATGGTGTTATCTTTGTGCAGAAACAAAAGTTCTCGGAATGACCTGAAACTTCACGGAGATTATTTTTGGAAATAATTATGGCGAAAGAATCAAGGCCAGGGGGCCCACACCCTGTCCACGAGGGTGGGAGGCGCGCCTGCCCCCCAGGGCGCGCTCCCTGCCTCGTGGGCCCCCTGGAGCTCCACCGACCTCAACTCCAACTCTATATATTCGTGTTCGGGGAGAAAAAAATCAGAGAGAAAGATTCATCACGTTTTACGATACGGAGCCGCCGCCAAGCCCTAAACTCTCTCGGGAGGGCTGATCTGGAGTCCGTTCGGGGCTCCAGAGAGGGGAATCCGTCGCCATCGTCATCATCAATCATCCTCCATCACCAATTTCATGATGCTCACCGCCGTGCGTGAGTAATTCCAGCGTAGGCTTGCTGGACGGTGATGGGTTGGATGAGATTTATCATATAATCGAGTTAATTTTGTTAGGGCTTGATCCCTAGTATCCACTATGTTCTGAGATTGATGTTGCTATGACTTTGCTATGCTTAAAGCTTGTCACTAGGGCCCGAGTGCCATGATTTCAGATCTGAACCTATTAAGTTTTCATGAATATATGTGAGTTCTTGATCCTATCTTGCAAGTCTATAGTCACCTACTATGTGTTATGATCCGGCAACCCCGAAGTGACGATAATCGGGACCACTCCCGGTGATGAACATAGTTTGAGGAGTTTATGTATTCACTATGTGCTAATGCTTTGGTCCGGTACTCTATTAAAAGGAGGCCTTAATATCCCTTAGTTTCCTTTAGGACCCTGCTACCATGGGAGGGTAGGACAAAAGATGTCATGCAAGTTGCACATATGACTATATTCGGAATACATGCCTACATTACATTGATGAATTGGAGCTAGTTCTGTGTCACCCTATGTTATGACTGTTACATGATGAACCGCATCCGGCATAATTCTCCATCACCGATCCAATGCCTAGGAGCTTTTCACATATTGCTCTTTTCTTATTTACTTTACCGTTGCTACTGTTACAATCACTACAAAACCCAAAACTATTACTTTTGCTACCGTTACCGTTACTATCATACTACTTTGCTACAAAATACTTTGCTGCAGATACTAAGTTATCCAGGTGTGGTTGAATTAACAACTCAACTACTAATACTTGAGAATATTCTTTGGCTCCCCTTGTGTCGAATCAATAAATTTGGGTTGAATACTCTACCCTCGAAAACTGTTGTGATCCCCTATACTTGTGGGTTATCAAGACTATTTTCTGGCGCCGTTGTCGGGGAGCATAGCTCTATTCTTTGAGTCACTTGGGATTTATATCTGCTGGTCACTATGAAGAACTTGAAAGACGAGAAACAAAAATTTATCCCTCAACTACGAGGGGAGGTAAGGAACTGCCATCTAGCTCTGCACTTGATTCACCTTCTGTTTTGAGTAAGCTTGTGACACCTAAACCTGCTTCTGCTATTAATTCTGATATTTCGCATGTTATTGATGATGCCACTTCTGCTATGCATGATACTTATGATGAAACTACTTCTATGCTTGATACTACTGTGCCACTTGGTGAATTTCTTGATGAACAACTTGCTAGGGCTAGAGAGAATGCAATTATTGAAACTTATAATATTGATGAAAGTGATGATGAAGATTCTCCCCCTAGATATGAATTGCCTGTTGTGCCTGAGGGCTATGTTATGGATGAAGAAACTGCTAGAGACTTTCTTGCTTGCAATGATAGAAGTGATCTTAAGAAATTATTAGCTAAGCTGGAACAAAAAACTCTGAATGCTAGAATGAAATATGATCCTGCTTATGCTACTTCACCTATCTTTGTTACTGATAAGGATTATGAATTCTCTGTCGACCCTAATATAATTACTTTGGTTGAATCTGATCCTTTATATGGCTATGAATCTGAAACTGTTGTGGCACATCTTACTAAATTAAATGATATAGCCACCCTGTTCACTAATGATGAGAAAACTCGCTACTATTATATCCTTAAAATATTTCCGTTCTCATTAAAGGGTGATGCTAAGATATGGTTTAATTCTCTTGATCTTGGTTGTGTGCGTAGTCCCCAGGATATGATTTATTACTTCTCTGCTAAATATTTCCCTGCTCATAAGAAACAAGCTGCTTTAAGGGAAATATATAATTTTGTGCAAATTGAAGAAGAGAGTCTCCCACAAGCTTGGGGGAGGCTTCTCCAATTACTTAATGCTTTGCCAGATCATCCTCTTAAGAAAAATGAAATACTTGATATCTTTTATAATGGACTAACCGATGCTTCCATAGACCACCTGGATAGTTGTGCTGGTTGTGTTTTCAGGGAAAGAACTGTTGATCAAGCTAAAATTCTATTGAATAATATGCTGACCAATGAAAATAATTGGACACTTCCTAAACCAACTCCTAAGCCAACTCCGAAGAAAAGGGGTGTTCTATTTCTCAGTCCTGAAGATATGCAAGAGGCAAAGAAATCTATGAAGGAAAAAGGTATAAAAGCTAAAGATGTTAAGAATTTACCTCCTGTTGAAGAAATACATGGTCTTAATTTACCGCTTGTTGAAGAAATACATGGTTTTAATCCATCACCTATTGAAGAAACACATGGTCTTGATAACCCGACACATGTAGTAAAGGTAAATTCTCTCTATAGATATGATAAAGCTGAAATCCCTCCTACTAAGTTTGCTAGCCAATGCTTAGATGAGTTTGATGATTTTATGGTTAAGCAAGAAGATTTCAATGCTTACTTTGGTAGACAATCAAAACACAATGCTTATATGATTGAACACTTGAGTGATTATATGTCTAGAGTTAAAGGTGAACTTAAACTCATTAGTAAACATGCTTCTATGGTTACCACTCAAGTAGAACAAGTACTTAAAGCTC
The DNA here is from genome assembly GCF_018294505.1 of Triticum aestivum. Classification (NCBI taxonomy): domain Eukaryota; kingdom Viridiplantae; phylum Streptophyta; class Magnoliopsida; order Poales; family Poaceae; genus Triticum; species Triticum aestivum. Next base: position 468,502,397 of record NC_057808.1, read on the forward strand.
AGAATGATTTGCTCAATGAATTGAATAGTAAGAATAATGACTTTGCTATTAGAGTTGCAACTAGAGGGGGTAAAATGACTCAGGAACCTTTGTATCCTGAGGGCCACCCTAAGAGAATTGAGCAGGATTCTCAGAGAAATAATTTAGATACACCTAGTCCTTCTAAGAAGAGGAAAAAGAAAAATGATAGGACTTTGCATGCTTCTAGTGAACCTGTTGCTGACACACCTGAGAACCCAATGATATTTCTATTTCTGATGTTGAAACACAATCTGGTAATGAACATGAACCTAGTGATAATGTTAATGATAATGTTCATGTTGATGCTCAACCTAGCAATGATAATGATGTAGAAACTGAACCTTCTGTTGATCTTGATAACCCACAATCAAAGAATCAATGTTATGAGAAGAGATACTTTGTTGCTAGGAAGCACGATAAGGAAAGAGAGGCATGGGTTCAGAAATCCATGCCTTTTCCTCCCAATCCATCCAAGAAAAAGGATGATGAGGATTTTGAGCGCTTTGCTGAAATGATTAGACCTATCTTTTTGCGTATGCGTTTGACAGATATGCTCAAAATGAATCCTTATGCTAAGTATATGAAAGAAATTGTTACAAATAAAAGAATGATACCGGAAGCTGAAATTTCCACCATGCTTGCTAATTACACTTTTAAGGGTGGAATACATAAGAAGTTAGGAGATCCAGGAGTACCAACTATACCATGCTCCATTAAAAGAAACTATGTTAAAACTGCTTTATGTGATCTTGGAGCTGGTGTTAGTGTTATGCCTCTCTCTTTATATCGTAGACTTGATTTGAATAAGTTGACACCTACTGAAATATCTTTGCAAATGGCCGATAAATCAACTGCTATACCTGTCGGTATTTGTGAGGATGTGCCTGTTGTGGTTGCCAATGTTACTATTTTAACGGACTTTGTTATTCTTGATATTCCCGAGGACGATAGTATGTCTATTATTCTTGGAAGACCCTTTTTGAATACTGCAGGGGCTGTTATTGATTGCAACAAAGGCAATGTCACTTTTCATGTTAATGGCAATGAACATACGGTACATTTTCCGAGGAAACAACCTCAAGTTCATAGTATAAATTCTATTGGAAAAATTCCATCGATTATTTTTGGAGGTTTTGAATTTCCTCTTCCTACTGTCACAAAGAGATATGATATTCTTATTATTGGGGATGTGCATATCCCCGTTGAGGTAACATAGTGATATTCGAAAATTCTCCGGTTTCATGCAATTCGGAATGAGTTTGTTAACAAGACCTGATCAACCTTGTTAGTGGATTCCTTTTGATGAGCATGAGATGGATGAAGTTAGAAAGCACAACCTTTTGTACCCTCCTTTTACTTTCTGTTGTTTAGTTGAAATAAAGTAAAAACAATATTTTTTGTCTGTTTTCTGATTTATCCGTGCAATAAAAAATACCCCAAAAATAAAAGTTCTCCAAATGCCCCGAAATTGAAATATGATTTTTTCTGGAATATTTGAGAATATTTGGCACTGAGAACACAGCAGGGGAGCAAGCACCTGGCCACGAGGGTCCAGGGCGCGCCCACCCCTACAGGGCGCGCCCCGTGCCTCGTGGGCCCATGGTGGCTCCCCTCCACTTATTCCTGCACCCACACACTCCTTCCTCCCAAAAAAAATCACCAACCAGCTCAAGCACGAGTTCTAGCTCATTTTGCTGCGATTTTCGATCTCCTTGCTCAAAGCACCTCTCACAAAACTGCTTTGGGGGATTGTTCCTTGGTATGTGACCCCTCCAATGGTCCAATTAGTTTTTGTTCTAGTGCCTTATTCATTGCAAATTTTTGCTGCCTAGGTGACCATGTTCTTGAGCTTGCATGTCAAATTTATATGGTCCCAAGTAATTCTAATGCATGATATAGTCTCTAGGCACTTGTAGGAGTAGTTGCTATCAATTTTGTTGAGTTTCGTTCACTTTTATTTGAAGTTACTAAATTTTTCAGAAATTTTTCAGAGGAAGAAATATGTTTAGGAAAATGTACCAAGGTGGCCCTTCAAGGAAGCAAGGACCCAGGCTCGCAATGTGCGATGCCGACGATGAACCACCAAGGGAAGCTCAAGTGCGGGCTTGTGAATGGCCTTCATAGGACTTCATGGATCGAGCAGGAATCAAGGAAGAATTTAACGCATATGTGCGTAACGCTGATCTTGTGAGCTTTGAGGCAGATAAGTGCCGTCAGTACCACTATCTCACTGATTCCTTTGTAAGAAGGTTTGAATTTTCATCTTCACACAATTCTCAAACTGTCCTGTTTGATCTTTATGAAAATTCTTATACTATGGATTTAGAGGATTTTAATACTGCTTGCAAACTTCCAAAATGGGGTAGCACTAGTGAGCCTCGCAAGTCTGAGTTTAGAGATTTTCTTGCTAGTATAACAGTGGGGGAGTCTAGAGATATAACACAAGCTACCATAGGGAGCATTCATTTTCCTGCTATACATTATTTTGCTCTCTTCATAGGTAGGTGCATAAATGGTAAGGATGAAGCATGCCACATGTGTGTCCCTGATCTAAGTGTTCTCAAGAGTGCTGTACTAGGAGATAAACACTATAATTTGGGAGCCATTGTTGCACATAGGTTGCATAATAATAGAATTAATGGAGATTTCTTTGGCGGAATTTATGCAACCCGTCTAGCTAATTTTCTTGGAATACCTATTCATGATTATGATATGGAATTGCCTCCTTCTTATCTAGATTTTAATGCCATGGTTAACCATCAGTTTGTTGAGAGGAATGAACCGCCTCTCCAGTACTGACTAATCTTTGACAGGCGTCACGCCGTCAATATTTTCCTCCATGCTCCTACTCTCTTTGAGTTTCAGGCAAAGGGGAGATATGTCATAACCAGGGAGGAGGCAAATGATTATGAGAGGAGGACGAGGGCAGCTCGCCTCCAAGCTGCAGCCCATGATGCAATAGCTGCTGCATCTCAGTACGACCCCAATTATAACTTTGGATATCCGCTAGGCCAGCCGTGGCAATAGACCAACTTAGGCCAAAAGCCTAAGCTTGGGGGAGTACGTATTTCTCACCGACATTACATTTATGTTCACACGCTCATGCTAGATGTCGGTGCTCATACTCTTTCATTGTATTATCCATGCTAGTTTATTTTCCTTTTTTATGCCTTCTTCTTGTGTGTTTAAAAAACCTTAAGAAAACCAAAAAAATTATTAGTAGTAGCTTTTAGTTAGTTATTTTCCTTGTCTGTAGTAGTAATAATTAAAAAGAAAACCCAAAAATATTTCATGCTCTTCTTTTGCTTGTTGGGAGCTTTCCCGTGTAAATAGTTTTTATTTCCTTTTTTTTCCTTTGGGGTCGATAGGAGAAGACCATGATGAAATTGTTGAAGTGGCCCTTATATGCATTGTTGTTGATTTAACCAAGAGCCCATATTGCCTTGTCTTCTCCTGTTTATTGAATGCTCGCAGATTCCGGCTTAGTCCAATGCACGTGCACTATTATTATTATTCACATCATTCGGTCGTGCAAGTGAAAGGCAATTATGACGATTTATGATGGACTGATTGAGATGAGAGAAGCTGGTATGAACTCGACCTCTCTTGTTTTTATAAATATGATTAGTTCATCGTTCCTGATTCAACCTATTATGAATAAACATGTTTGCAATGACAATTAGAGATTATAGTTGCTTATGCCATGCTTAATTAGCTAGGAGTTTATAATGGTTTACCTTGCGTGCCAACATGCTATTAAAATGGTTGTGATGTGGTATAATAGGGTGGTATCCTCCTTTGAACGATTCGAGTGACTTGACTTGGCACATGTTCACGCATGTAGTTGAAACAAATCAACATAGCCTTCATGATATTTATGTTCATGGTGGATTATATCCTACTCATGCTTGCACTCAATGTTTATTAATTTTAATGCATGTTCATGACTGTTGTCGCTCTCTAGTTGGTCGCTTCCCAGTCTTTTGCTAGCCTTCATTTGTACTAAGCGGGAATACTACTTGTGCATCCAATCCCTTAAACCCCAAAGTTATTCCATATGAGTCCACCATACCTTCCTATATGCGGTATCTACCTGCCGTTCCAAGTAAATTTGTATGTGCCAAACTCTAAACCTTCAAATGAAATTCTGTTTTGTATGCTCGAGTAGCTCATGTATCAACTAGGGCTGTCTGTATCTTCCATGTTAGGCGGTTTATTCTCAAGAGGAGTGGACTCCGCTCCTCACTCACGAGAAAATGGCTGGTCATCGGGATGCCCAGTCCCATGCTTTATGCAAATCAAATCAAAATAATTGCAAACAAAACTCCCCCGGGACTCTTGTTAGTTGGAGGCACTCGTTGTTTTGAGCAAGCCATGGATTGATGCTTGTTGGTGGAGGGGGATATAAACTTTACCATTCTGTTTGGGAACCGCCTATAATGTGTGTAGCATGGAAGATATCACCATCTCTTGGTTGTTATGTTGACAGTGAAAGTATACCGCTCAAAATATTATTTATCTCTATTTCAAAACCGAGCTCTGGCACCTCTACAAATCTGTGCTTCCCTCTGCGGAGGGCCTATCTATTTACTTTTATGTTGAGTCATCACCCTCTTATTAAAAAGCACCAGCTGGAGAGCACCACTGTCATTTTCATTCATTACTGTTAATTTATATTGGGTATGACTATGATTGGATCTCTTTTACCATGAATTACTAGTCAGTCCTTGATCTTTAAAGGTGCTCTGCATTTATGTTTTGCGGTCTCAGAAAGGGCTAGCGAGATACCATCTTGTTATATCATATCATGATTGTTTTGAGAAAGTGTTGTCATCCGAGATTTATTATTATTGCTCGCTAGTTGATTATGCCATTGATATGAGTAAACATGAGACCTAAATGTTATTGTGAATATGGTTAGTTCATAATCCTTGCTGAAAACTTGAATGCTGGCTTTACATATTTACAACAACAAGAGCAAACAGAGTTTGTAAAAGTTTTTCTTTATCACTTTCAGTTTATCAACTGAATTGCTTGAGGACAAGCAAAGGTTTTTAGCTTGGGGGGAGTTGATACGTCTCCGTCGTATTTACTTTTACAAACACTTTTGCCCTTGTTTTGGACTCAACTTGCATGATTTGAATGGAACTAACACCGACTGACGCTGTTTTTCAGCAGAATTGCCATGGTGTTATCTTTGTGCAGAAACAAAAGTTCTCGGAATGACCTGAAACTTCACGGAGATTATTTTTGGAAATAATTAAAAATACTGGTGAAAGAATCAAGGCCAGGGGGCCCACACCCTGTCCACGAGGGTGGGAGGCGCGCCTGGCCCCCAGGGCGCGCCCCCTGCCTCGTGGGCCCCCTGGAGCTCCACCGACCTCAACTCCAACTCTACATATTCGTGTTCGGGGAGGAAAAATCAGAGAGAAAGATTCATCGCGTTTTACGATACGGAGCCGCCGCCAAGCCCTAAACTCTCTCGGGAGGGCTGATCTGGAGTCCGTTCGGGGCTCCGGAGAGGGGAATCCGTCGCCATCGTCATCATCAACCATCCTCCATCACCAATTTCATGATGCTCACCGTCATGCGTGAGTAATTCCATCGTAGGCTTGCTGGACGGTGATGGGTTGGATGAGATTTATCATATAATCGAGTTAGTTTTGTTAGGGTTTGATCCCTAGTATCCACTATGTTCTGAGATTGATGTTGCTATGACTTTGCTATGCTTAATGCTTGTCACTAGGCCCGAGTGCCATGATTTCAGATCTGAACCTATTATGTTTTCATGAATATATGTGAGTTCTTGATCCTATCTTGCAAGTCTATAGTCACCTACTATGTGTTATGATCCGGCAACCCTGAAGTGACAATAATCGGGACCACTGCCGGTGATGAGCATAGTTTGAGGAGTTCATGTATTCACTATGTGCTAATGCTTTGGTCCGGTACTCTATTAAAAGGAGGCCTTAATATCCCTTAGTTTCCTTAGGACCCCGCTTCCACGGGAGGGTAGGACAAAAGATGTCATGCAAGTTCTTTTCCATAAGCACGTATGACTATATTCGGAATACATGCCTACATTACATTGATGAATTGGAGCTAGTTCTGTGTCACCCTATGTTATGACTGTTACATGATGAACTGCATCTGGCATAATTCTCCATCACCGATCCAATGCCTATGAGCTTTTCACATATTGCTCTTTGCTTATTTACTTTACCGTTGCTACTGTTACAATCACTACAAAACCCAAAACTATTACTTTTGCTACCGTTACCGTTACTATCATACTACTTTGCTACTAAATACTTTGCTGTAGATACTAAGTTATCCAGGTGTGGTTGAACTGACAACTCAACTGCTAATACTTGAGAATATTCTTTGGCTCCCCTTGTGTCGAATCAATAAATTTGGGTTGAATACTCTACCCTCGAAAACTGTTGCGATCCTCTATACTTGTGGGTTATCACCCACACGCCCCTAAGATAAACACCGAGGCGCTGCTTCCCCGGTGTAATAGGCGGACTAGCGCCTGTTACGCCGGGGAATGCTTCCGTTAATTGGGAATCAACTAACCAGGAATTGAAATTCAGGGGGGTGACGGACCTCTAGCTAAGGTGAAATAGTATATGAGGAGAAACCTTGTGCATCACGAGTTACTAGGAACATCTAGTATCAAGAAGAAGCGGTCAACTAGTGTCTTCTGTGGGATGAATACCGTGCAAGCAGACACATAAGATTTGCACGAATAAGGGAAGAGGAGTACCATTTTCGGTTGCCGGTGTGGTCACCTCCACATGTCGCGCCGATCTTCTTCTATTTGCCGGGGAAACCAATGTTCTGGAGGAGGGTGCAGGCTTGGACGAACCCATGGCAAAATTGTTGATTGTGTTGCCGTGGTCGTATGTCGGCGGAGGGGAAGCAGATCCGAGGCAGCGAAGGACGGCGTAGCAGGAACAGCTCTGGTGCGGTGGAGGGTGGCGAAGTTGGAGCGGCAGCGGTGAGGCGCAGGACGGCGTGCTTGAACTGGCTTGGGTACGGATGGCTCGGCCTCGGCTTCAACTACTAGCCGTGGAGGGCGTTGCGGTTGAGGTTGCGGTGGACGACGATGTCGGGGTATCGGCTCCGGCATGATGGAGGAGGGTGGCGGTTGATGCGTGGAATGGGGTGGCGGGCGGAGGACGCCGGGGTTTCGCGGCTGGTGGAGAGGTAGTTTTTGCGCCCACGGAGTACGAATGGGGAATCGGACGGGTGGGCGGGGGGAGGGGCGAACCATGTTTCGGTCTGGGACGCGCTTGTTTTTGGCTTTTTTGAATAGAAGATGGGACGCGCTTGTTTGAAATTTGGGGAAAGTACAAACTTTGCCCCCTTCTTAAATTTCGGACCTACTGCGGGTCCGGGGTAGGATGGTAATCCCAGGTGTCCCAAATAGTGGGCGGGAGCGATTTCGGCCGCGCGGATGTGTGCTTAGGCGGCCATTGTGTATGAATGTTTTTCGGAGGCGGTTGCGTGGCGTCTAGATGAAGCTACAAACCTACCCCGGTTTAGACCTTTGGACATCGGGCCGGTAGGTTTCACGGGTCGGAGTTATTAGAAAAGTAATTTCCTTGTACTACCAAACATTGGTCTCACGCGGTTTCGGGCGAGTAGAGGCTCTTTTGGCGCTTCGTTCAAAATTTTGAAACACAAGCATTCACGTTTAGAGTACTCTTGAACTTTGAGGATTGACCTAAATAGACAACGTTAAATTTGACCTTGTATGTTTGAAAACCTCATTAAATTATCCGCTTCTTTTTGAAATTTTGACACTTGAAAATCCTATAACTACGATTATTTTGGAATGGAGGAGCTAAATTTGAATCTATTTTGTACACGACTACATATGCTATTATGTACAAAATCAGAGCAAAGATTGGTGCCCCCATAATTTAGGTATGATTTACAAATGCCATGATATCAAATTCAAATAATTGAATGGACTTCATCTTGAATTCGTTTTTTTAAACCACCTTAAGTTGAATTCAAATGTATGCTAGTTCAAGGGTAGCTATTTATAATGTTCATTGTGTAACTTTAGTATGTATAATGTGCTTTACACACACAACATGAACTATACTCACGTTTATATTCGATTGCTAAAGCGATGCATTGTCTGGAGTTCAAAGTACTAACTATGTGGATCAATTGTGTCGAATAATAACATAGACATGCTCAAATTCGATAGAATCTAGATGTCTGATGGATCAATGACCGTTCCTTACGCGAATTGCAAATATCATGATCACATCCTAATATTTGGATACAATTTATATCTTTAATCAATGTGTACAGCAGTCTTGTACGTGTAGTTTCACTCTCCATCGGTGGTCTCTCACACATGCTCACACACTCTCTCCCGAGGTGTCTTTCTCGCACACATGCTCCCGATATAACCCTCCCTCCCTCTCGTAACCATTTATGACTGTTTTCACTAACCTTTATCACAAGCACTCTTCCTCTCGCAAGCATACACACGCACAATCCCCATCGACCCTTTCTATATACATAGACCTGCCTACATGTCTCCTGTATGCACATTATCTTTAGGCCTGTCTCTCACGCATTGTCTCACACCTCTCTTCCTAATCGACGAGTATGATTCTAGCAGAGCATTCTGTACGATGCCCCTTAAAGTTAGGTTGGATGAATAGTAATATTAGAGATAAAGGGGTTACCTTAGTCCGAGAACCTAGGGTTACAAATCCTAGCCGGCTTTGTCAGTGGACATAGAGTCCTTCACAATTGCGCTATCTTTGTCTTGTACGACTAGTCATCCATGGGTCTCCCTAAATGCGTCACGGGCCGACCAATGTGGCGCAGGAAGGAACCGAATAAAGGGCCTCACCTCGACCCACCGGACCTCACGCGGTGACACACCCTCTGCCCCCACGTCTCGTTATCTTCTCACACCCACACATACCAACACAGACACCACACACACACAAAAAATTCTCCTGGTGCCTCTATCCACTCCCCCCCTTGCATATACACACTCAAGGGAATCTCTCGCCGTGACGTCATATTCGTCTCCCTCTCTCTAGACCACTCTCATTTCTCGTGCTATCTCTCCCATGCCCCCCATCCCCCACCGGCCCCTCTATCCATGCCTCTCTCGAATACGTAATACACACACATACCTCTCTTGGCCCTGCCAAATGCATCAACTACACATTCACACATGTTACATCACGTACCCCATTGATCTAAAAATCCCTCTCTTCACGTTTATTTCGCATACAACATTCCTTTTGAATAAAGTGTGGCCAAAAAAATATTTTAGAATTTCTACATATATACAACATTACAAAGTTATATGGAGGAGTATGAACGCTTGCATTGCATGGTGCCCACAATGATATTTATTCTGCACTGTGAATTTGTATATTTTTATACTATATATAAAGTTAGTCATAATAAAGATAAATGAAGAGCATCTCTCTCTCTCTCCATCGCATACCCCCCTCTACGCCCCTTTCACGTACGCACACAAACTATCTCCAGGTCCTCTAAAAGTAAACCCCCAGCACATTCACGCATGTTTCATCTCTCTCTCGCGATATATACAATGACGATCATTGTATTTGAAGCGAAAGCATGATACGTACATTGGACTTCGGAATCCACTCATTACGGTCACCATTTACGTTTTGTGGTTATTATACAGTCACAGGCTCACCGTACAACTCTGTATTTGCTCAAGACACGACTAGTTGACCAGTTAAACGCTCCGTGTGGCACCTCTAGTGGTGCATCACATTATCTCGCTACTATCGGGCCCACCTATCGGCTTGTATCTACTCTACATCTACACTCTTATAAAATACTAGCAAGATGCCCATGCGTTGCACGGAACATCAAGATGCATTTGTATGAGTAGTTTATCTTGTGGGAGAAAAGGATGAACAAGGGAAGGCCTTATTTGCAAGTTTGGAGAGGGGTGTGGGTATCTTTTTGCAAAATTGCCATAGTTTCCTTCCTATCCGTCAGATATAGATCAGACGGCCTATATTGCAGGATGGCAGGCACACGATCATCACCGACTATGCTTTTTATAAGAGTAGGGATAAAATACACTCTTATAAAAAACAGAGTTGGTGATGATGGTGTGCCTGCCATCCTGCAATATAGGCCGTCCGATTTATATCTGACGGATAGGAAAGAAACTATGATAATTTTGCAAAAAGGTACCCACACACCTCTCCACATTTGCAAATAAGGCCTTCCCTCGTTCATCCTTTTCTCTCACAAGATAAACTAGTCATACAAATGCATCTTGATGTTACGTGTAACGCACGGGCATCGTGCTAGCAAGAATGAAAACAAACGACAAAAAAAATATTGGATGGTGGTTCGAAGTCATGACCGCGGGCACAGCGGACAAGGTGGCCTTGTATTGGTATGTTGAGCCGTCTGTTTTAACACACAGGAGCTGGTGTGGTGATTATACACACACGCACGCATGCACACGAACTGCAGGCACGCAACACTCACACAAACACATGCACCCACGCACGCACGCAACACTCACACGTACACACGCAGCCACGCACGCACGCAACACTCACACGCACACACGCACGCATGCATGCACACACCAGTACACCACACGACCAACACACACTCTCACGCTCAAGTGCTCAACCTACACGTGCATGCGCACACATCAGGCCCTGACAGACACATACACAACCAGGTGATTCTCGCACACGGGGTGGAGTCTTGTCGCGCCTGCGTAAATTTGTGTTTATCTGACCTTTTCCCTATGCGAACTGACAGGTGGGACCCACAAGGAATGTGGTCAATTTAACTAGTCAACATGGCGCCACACAGACTATTTGGCCGGTCAACAGAGTGCAATCCGATGCTGAACCGTGAGCAAGTGACCGTATAATCACCGCAAAACGTATATAGTGACCGTAATCAGCTTATTCTGAAGCTCGGTGAACGTATTACGCTTTTCTCTCTGTAGGCCCTCCAAAACTACATCTCTACACGTTCTCGCATGTTACATCTAACAACTATGCAATACAGCACTACTACTACACTCTAACACAATAAATCATATGTGTTTTTAGTTTTACTAGATATCATATTGTTACTTAATTATTCAGTTTGCATACATTAAAATTGCCTTTGAAATGTATGGCCAGTATCATATACCGCACGGGAAAAATCCTGTCCTTTCCTGTTTAATCGGGTTTGTATCGATGGATAGTGCGAAACAGCAAAACTATAGTACTATATACAGTACAAGTGACAGTTCACTGGGCCGTCGTGTCATGTACTCCTCCGTCGTAAGAGTGGAGCACTCGCTTTCATAAATCTTCTAGTCCCTTTCGCCAACATGTAAGACATCAAGCTACCGGGTCCACGTGCCATACCGGAATACAATGCAAAGCAGCCGGGGTGAAGCACCCAGTCATGGCACCGGCATAGTAATGAGCAATGAGGCGTCAAATCACAAAGCTGCACCTTTCCCGCAGTTAAGTTGGAGGGACGAAGTAATAATGCTAAAAAAGAAGTTGGAGGGACAAAGCAACCATCATTTCACTCGTTGTTGAATCCGCTTCTCCCTCATCTTCTTCAAGTTAACCACGTGTTGCTTCTGCCGTTGTTCTGCCTCATGTGGGAAGCGGATCGGCTTGGTAAAGCACTGACACGTGGGACCGCATGTTAGCAAACCGCCAGGACACCGTCCTCTAAAAATAAGAAACCTCCCCCGCCATCCGCGCGGCAAAATCACCTCCTTTTTACTAATCTTGATTCTATAATTTTTTAGATCAATATAATTGAGATTTGTATAGATAGCACATAGGAGCAAAACCAAGTGGTACGGTTAAGGGCATCCACAATGTGTAGCCAAATGTGAAAATAGCTTTTGGCATCGTGGGAACCATTGTGGACGGTGTTGCCAAAGCCAAAAGGATGGAACCGATGCTCCCTGATTGATTGATGGAAGGAATAGAAAAATGAACGTCTCTCCTCTTTCTCCCGTGCTTGGACGCATGTAAAGTATATAGGACAGAGTCTACTCCCCTGTCCCTTCTATCACAAATCACAAAGCAGTGAGGCGTCAAATCACAAAGCACGCACGAAGCAACCATCATTTCACTCTTCGCTGACTCCGCTTCTCCATCGTCTTCTTCGAGAAACCATCTCACCGCACTAAGCTGGACGGACGACGCTATTGTGTATGAGTAGTACTAGTACATTTACGCGTCCTTTGGTTCAACGGACTTCCTGGATGCAAATAAGGTGGTTGTCTCGGCTTGCAGGCGGCACTTTCGAACGACTTACCGTGGTCTCCCTCAATGGTGTTCTCCGTCGAAGGCACTTCGCCAAACCACAACGTTCGAGATATCGTCGACGTCACCGCAATGGGGAAGGAAGTCAAATATAGTTACTACCTCCATTTTTTTGTACACAAGGCTAGTATATCAAAATTACAATTTGCAAAAGGCCACTAACACTAATCGAGGCAAAATTGATGGGGTTTGCCTCGTACTAGCACCAAAGACATTAATATCCCCTGCATGCATGCGGAAGTGAGAAGGTTGGTTTGCATGGCGCTGCATTAATCAAGCGATGAGGAGTGAGATGGTTAGCTCTTTGGGCTTTGGAGAAAAAATGCGCATTAATTGACACGTGAAACGAGGATTTGTATCGATTAATCCCGTGAAGGAAAACCCCGCCTTTCTTTTTTAACACTAGTACTCCTAGTACGTAGTACTACGTACTTATCCTGTTTGGGTCTAGGCCTTGCATTGCCATACTTCACCACACATTTTTGCCAAGCTTGCCTAAAGTTTTCAAAATGAAAAGGAGGTACACTTGCGCACGGCTGTCGCGGTCGCACCACACCCTCACACGGTCGCTCCTGCACGCCGCGGTTGCACCGCACCCTCACATGCACAGTCGCTCCTGCACGCCACAAACCCAACCAAGGGAACGCACCCTCACTGACACGTGCTGTCGCATGTGAACAAACCAAACTCATCCATCCTAGCGCTGACACATAATTTTCATTCATAGAGTATGTTTATCCAACCGCATGTTGGGGAGTATCCGTACGGCCCGTGGGGTGGTCTGTTGGGGAAGAAGAAGAGGTGAGGAAGAAGGGTTAGGAGACGTAGGATATTCATCCAACCGCCTGAAATGGTAGACTGACCCAAGTCAGGTGACTCGCATAACAATATATGTTTTTACACAGCAAAAGATCCATAAAAACAACAACATAAAGAAAAACTATCATTGCTCGTGGAACGAGACAGCCTCGTCGTCTTTGGCTGCCGGTGCGAACCAGCCGTAGCTGCCGACGTGTGTCTCCGCACTATGGTTGTCCTCGGCCTCCAACTACTCGTTCACGCGGAGCGTGCGGGCGCTCTGCACGGACGAGAGCACCGCCCGGTTCAAGTCGAAGATGTCCGGTTCTGCCTGCAGGAGAGCCTCAATGGCAGCGGCATCCGCGCGCTCCGCATCGAGTCGAGCCTCCGCCGCCCGGTTCAAGTCGAAGATGTCCGGTTCTGCCTGCAGGAGGGCCTCGATGGCAGCGGCATCCGCGTGCTCCGCATCGAGTCGAGCCTCCGCCGCCCAGTTCAAGTCCAGGACGTCCGGTTCCGCCTGCAGGAGAGCCTCCATGGCAGCGGCATGCATGCGCTCCGTGTCGAGTTGAGCCTCTGCCTCCCGGTCCTCCTTTAGTATCGCCAGGTTGAACCGCTGGTCCGCCTGCACCATGGGGGACTCGGACGCCAGCACGAAGTCGACGTCCATCGTCTCATACCCATCGGGGGCCTTCTACACCGCGACCTCCGCCATGAACATTGGATCGGCTTCCTCCTCCTTGTAGCTTGGCTCTAGAGAACTCGGGGATTGGCCCGCCGCAAAGCGAGCTTGGGAACGGAGGTCTCTGGCGCCGACCGCCGCCGCGATTTCTGCGCGGCACTCCGGCGTCAGCATCTTGTAGTACGTGATCTTGCGGTGCACCATGGCTTTCCAGCGAACTAGGGGACGCTTGATGCGGGATAGGGAATCGAAAGGTGGGGGGAAGGGGCTGGAGATTAGGTGTGGTTTTAGGGCAGTGGCTGGCGTAGGCCGAGCAGCGAAGGTTCTGGTGTGAATAGTGGTTCCGGTGACGACCGGTCAATCGGTTTTGACTGTACATCGCTCTTGTCGCGTTCGCGTTACAGCTCGGCACGCTGGACCCTCCACGTTGCTCACCGAATGGAACGCGCTTCGTCTTGCGTTTTCGCTTGCTTGTGGGACCGCAGTTGAGAGCAAACCGACGTCCCTCCCCCTCCCCCGCCTGTGTCATTTTATGCGGAGTAAATAAAAACAGAGGGAGTATACTACGGATGAGGATCCCCTGACGTGGCCGAACCCATTGAGTAACTGACATGCGGGGCCTAGCAAGCATGGGGTCCGCCAGTAAGTGACCGAAAGGGAGGGTAAGGCAGGGATACGTATGTGAAAGGAGCTTCCAATTATATAATTTTCACATTATACATCTCATGTACTATTAATCTTGTCAATAGTCAAATGCGGCTTTGAAAAACGCATTAGATCATGGTTAATAATATAGACAGTCGATGGCTATAAGGAACTGCCATCTCATCTATAGCCATCATCTATTATATGCACTCATACAGTAGTGTGGGCTATAAGGTTGGCTATTTCCCGCAAAAAAATTTATAAGGTTGGCTATTGTATTAGTACTTTTTTCCATCTCCTCTCCATCTCTTTCTTCATATTTATTGTACGTATTTAACTAGGAATGCGTATATAGCTAGGCTCTTGCATGAGAGCTCACTCCCCTCACTTTTTCACATCTCTCTCCTCCACATAGGCCCTATATAAATGGAAGGAGGGAGTACAACTATGAGCACTGCATACTCTAGTACAGATGTTGTCAGTACTCCACTATTACTATTGGACAGGGAGCTTAAAAAAGTTACTATTGGACTGGCTATACGTGGCGAAATCCTAGTAGGAAGAGCATGCGCGAGAACAAGCACATTCACGTGGTTGAAAACAAATTGGGAACCATCTCGAGTACAAATCTAGGAGTACGTACGAATCTAACAATATTGATTGGGCGTTGTTGAATGTTGATACTTCTTTTATCAAAGTAGAGATACTTTGACTACACATAAAACTTATATGTAAACTAGAAAGGATAGGAGGGAGTATATTGTACGTTCAAAAACGAAACGAACATTGAATACCCTTTATATATGATTTGCGGATGCTATGATCACCGGTTCAAAATTTTGAATCCGCCTTATGTATCACACATGCCCCCACTCGTTCTCTCTCGATTTCATCTCGGGGTCCGGAGATCGATTGAAAGAGGACTAGGGTGGGTACAATATGTTCGTTTCGCTTATGAACGTACAATATATGCCCTCTGATCCCCACAGACCCCCCCCCCTTTCGCGGGTCATTTCTATCATAGAAATAGACCAAACCTTTATCTCCTTGCATGACACGCAATTAATCTCTGAACATCAATCGATCTCATCAACATGTGTCGGGGCATGAACCGAATGGGATGTCAAAACTAAGATGCGGAGTGACACGTAGTGGAGGCAAAGTGAAACTTTAAACGAACCGTTTGTTTGTATGCATGTCGGACAAATTACAAATAAACATTGGAAATACAAGCATGGTCTAGGCCCACATGCGAATGATACTCGGCGGAATGTTCAAATGAGGCATGCGGGAGGATGGACTCGACCGGAGGGTGACATGATCGATGGAGAAGAGGGTTGGAGAGGAATGAGAAATAAGCAAATGCCACATGATTATACTTGAACGGCTCAAATAAACAATAAGTTGTCTCGCTTGGCCTACATAGTGAAAGGCCTAATGCACAACGCGGAGCACTGACGCTCGAATATGGCCAGGAAAACAGGGAAACCGACATGTGGGGCACACCTGTCGGGACGACGTAGCGCAAACTAGTCCAATGGAGGAGCTGGCCCACGACCTCCTCGCCACCGGCAACCGTTCATGTGGGTCGTGGGGGCCAACAACATGGCGCAGCTCCAGCACCGCCTTTGGACACGGCGACCGCGGTGAGCGACACGCTCATCATCGCTAGACACGGTCGATTTCAGTGTGCCGAGGTTGGCGTTAGTGCTGTGGCACGACCAACAGTATGTTTGGTTTGTGCCCAAGGTTGCCCCATCAAAGCATTGGGTAGCCAAAATTTTGGTTGAGGTTTTGGTTGCCCATGATTTGGCCGACATCGGCAAGAAAAATGAACTAGAGTTGGCTAGAGTTCATTGGCATGCCAAAAAAATGGCAACCATCCAAACAAAGACCATTCTTTGGGTCATGACCAAAATTTTGGTAAGGTGCACTTTGGCCACAATCCAAACACATCCCAACACCCGGCTCATCGAGGATGCACGGGGCGCCGGGACACGTCCGCGGAGTGGTGTAGCGCGGCCAACTGCATCCTCAGGACCTGAGACCATGCCGGGTCGTCTTGCTTTTTCAATGACATGCGTCGATCGCATGTGAGCAAAGGGCATCTCCAATGTTGCCACGACCACAGCTGACTACCCTGGCACACCAAAAACCCTTGTCCCTCGTGCCGTCGCGCGGTGTGTTCCTAGCCGGCGCCAGCTACCCGCATTCATGCCGTCCGTCCGTATGCCGTCGTTAAGAGGCTCGGTGCCCGAGGAACCAACTCCGACGACTTAATGACACACCAGGACGCTTGGCCTCACCGGAATGCGCTACTTAAAGCGGCAACGCCCAGCTAACCTCCACACCATAGCGCATCATACTCCTACCTGGCACCACATCCGCCATGACCGCAAGCGCGAACGCTCTGCGGGAGAGCTTGTCTTCGGGGATGAAGCTCGAGGTCGCCGCCCTCGCTCAAGTCGCCGCACAAGCGGTGCCCACGCTGGCGGCCGACGACGGGAGCACCGTCAGCCACGCATCCTACTTGCCACCGTCCAACGTCCGGCACCGCCGAGGTCGGGGACTCCTCCAAGGATGAGTAGGGCATGGGAGGCGGCAGGGCATGGTGTGCCAACTGGTCGGTCCGTCTCCCGTGTTTTACTTTTCCTCGCCGGAGACCGCACCTTCACTTCACGGGGCTTGAACCCCGCCCCCGTACATGGAGATCGCAGATGGAGGACGTCGGTCTCCGCCGTAGAATAGGTTTAGGGTCGGGTTTCTTTTATTTTTCTGTCCTATAAAAGTTCGAAATGTAATGAAAATCTGTCGTGTTTGCATTAATCTCGGCCAGTGTATATGAACTTTCACAATAATATAGTATATTGTAGGAGTACTAGCAAGATGCCCGTGCGTTGCATGGAAGATCAAGATCTTGTGGGAGAAAAGGATGAACGAGGGAAGGCCTTATCTGCAAATGCACATTCACGCATTTCACATCTTTCTACATCTACGGGAACCTACGAAAGGGTTAACGTAAATTGCCTCTCTCTCTCCTCCCCTGATTTTCATGGTGGTGGGCCCCTCCCTCCCCCCAATCTACAATCAACAGCTCACACGTTTCACATTATGTTAATTACGTAACTGGGACTACGTAGGTGTAGCATTCCTCGTCCTAAAAAACCCAACTAAGCCAACCTCCCAGCATATCGCGCGGGAAAAGACCCAGCCGCGCCGTTTTAGTCGGGATTACCGGATTACTAGTAGTAGTATCGATGGATCGCTAGAAGCAACAAGTTTTTTTTAGAGGAGGTGAAGCACCTAGTTTAAAAGGAAAAAAGGCGGTACACTCACAGCACCCCTGTCGCGGTCGCATTGCACCCCACACACGTTCGGTCCTGCACACGGCTCACGCAAACGGAACGCGCTTCGGCTTACCTCTTCACTGACACGTGGGACAGCACTTGGAGAAGCCGACCATGCGCCAAACTCCCCCCGCCCACCGCGCGAAAATCCTCCCCCCCCACCCACCCAAAAAT